>NC_079446.1:49130882-49273382 GCF_903798145.1 Danio aesculapii | reverse complement strand
CATCTCAATTTGACACTTCCTCGAACTCCGGTTAAATCTGACACACACGCACGCACGCACGCACACACACACACACACACACACACACACACTGGCCTCCAGTGAATCCTTACAAGAGTCCACAAAATGGACAAATATTGATGAAAAGAGCTGAGAGGAGGCCTGAGGATGAGGAGACAGATCAGGATGAAGATGAGGATCATGAGGATGAAGATGAGGATCATGAGGATGAGGAGGCGGATCAGGATGAAGATGAGGATCATGAGGATGAGGAGACAGATCAGGATGAAGATGAGGATGAGGATGAAGATAAGACTGCTCATGATGATGAAGATGAAGACAAGGATCATAATGATGAAGATGATGAGGATAAGCATTAGGATGAAGATGAGGATGAGGAGGAGGAGGATATAGATTAGGATGAAGATGATGAGGAGGAGGAGGATATAGATTAGGATGGATATGATGAGGAGGATCATGAAGAAGATGAGGATAAGGAGGAAGATGATGAGAGGGTGAAGATGAAGACAAGGATGATGAAGATGATGAGCATTAGGATGAAGATGATGACGAGGATGATGATGAAGATGAGGAGGAGGAGGAGGAGGATATAGATTAGGATGGATATGATGAGGATCATGATGAAGATGAGGATAAGGAGGAAGATGATGAGAGGGTGAAGATGAAGACAAGGATTATGATGATGATGAAGATGATGAGGATTAGGATGAAGATGATGAGGAGGATCATGATGAAGATGAGGATAAGGAGGAAGATGATGAGAGGGTGAAGATGAAGACAAGGATTATGATGATGATGAAGATGATGAGGAGGATCATGATGAAGATGAGGATTAGGATGATGATGATGATGGCAATGAGGATGAAGATGATTGAATGATGAAGATGAGGAGGAGGATAAAGCTAAGAATGAGGATGGTGATGATGAGGAGGAGTATGATGAAGAAAAAAGATGAAGATGAGTAAGAGTATGTGAGGCGTCCAGCAGAAGTAGGTCGAGCGCTGAGTGAGTGAGATCCATATGGAGCCGCTGCTCAGAGACAGACAGAGTGATAATTAAAAGAGTTTAAATTTAGCTGCTGTAACAGCTGGTGCGCCTGACGAACACAACACACACTTCACACCGCTTTCAGACCAGAAACACACACACACACACACACACACACACGTTCACTGTCTAAACACACTCAACACATGTTTGTTGCTTTGCCTCAAGGATATTTTACCATCATCGAGTAGCTGATGTGGCTTAATTGATCATTTTGTCTGGTTTGTATATATTCTGTTTTCATTTAAAGGGCACATAGGTTACCCTTTTTTCATCTTTAATACAAGTCTTTTGTGTCCCCAGAATGTGTCTGTAAAGTTTCAGCTCAAAACACCCATCAGATTATTTATTAGAGCTGTTTGAAGTCTCTGTATTATAGCTGGAAAAAAGTTGTTGCTGTTTTTTTGTACTGGCCCTTTAAGGCTAGTCCTCCCCGCCCACCGTTCCCACGTGCCTGTCAGCAATCTCCGCCCTCGGCTGCCTCAGAAAGCAGATCTCACGTAGCGTGTGTGAGAAATACTACAGTAAGAACTTTAACAATCAGTATTTGATGCAGTTTTTGTGGATTTGCAATGAGTCACACCCAATGTCATTATAAAGTTCACGCACACACACAGCCAGGACACACACACATAGCGCAGACACATACACACACATACATAGTGCAGACACACACAGAGAGAGAGACAGCGCGTTAAGCTTTGCACTCGTTTTGCAGGCATATGTGACATGATACAGGTTAATCTCCACTGCTGTATGGAGATCTGTTATATTAATGTACAGAATAAACCTGATTTAACGTCCACAAACCGCGATTGAAGCGTCTTCCTTTATAATTGTTCTGACACGCGGCTGTGCTGAAGTGAATCGCTGTAATTCATTACACACATGCTCTGTTTTAAAACATGTTAAACTTGTGAAACTCACTCTTGATCACATTTGATGACGATTGATGATCCTAGCGAACTGAACACACCTTTTATTCCCGGCTGCTTTGCGCTCGTCCTCTCTTGTTGATATGATTATACACGTGACTACCGGACATGTTAATGCGCAGCTGTCAATCAATATTGGTGGGCGGGGGGACCACACTCCTACGTAAAGTTGCGGTCGATCTGAAAACTGCTCTAATTGGTCCACCGTTTTTATGTTGTTAAATTTGAAAAATAAGGACTGGGTGTGCTTATTTCACCCCAATATGACAGTTTATACACTATACTTACACACATTTCTGTCCAAACAGCTTGAAAAGTAGATTTTTCACCATAGGTGCCCTTTAAATGAAGTTTGGTTTTGTTGTGTGCTTTTGTCTTTTTTTGTGTAAATTTACATTTACATTATATTATTTATTTATTTATTTTACAAAATATGACCCTAAATCAGAAAAAGTGTTTCTCATGATTTAAAAAAAACAATATTACTAAATTAAATATTACTATTTATACATATATTTAAATATTACAACACGTATTACAAGTTTGGTTCTTGCAACACATTTTGAAAAAGCTGGAAAAGTAAAGCAATGGTGCCATTTCTTTTCACAACACTTATAAGGCGTTTATGGGCCGTAAACACCAAGTGATGAAGTGTTTCAGGTGTCATTTTGTCCCATTCTTCATTGGGTCTTCATTGATGCATTTTGCGCTTTAAAATGCGCCACACATTCTCTATTGGAGACAGGTCGGGACTGCAGGGAGGCCAGTCCAGTACCTGTATCCTCTTCTTCTGCAGCAGGACTCTGTAATGTGGTTTTGCATTGTCTTGTTAAAAAATGCATGGGCCTCCCTGGAGAAGATTGCTCCACAATCTCTGTGTACTTTTTAGCATTAATGGAGCATCGCAGAAGAGCAAGTTACCTTTGCTAAGGGCACTAGCACAACCCCATACCATGACAGACCCTGGCTTTTGGACTTGTTGCTGGTAACAGTCTGGATGATGCTTTTTTTCTTTGGTCCAGAGCACACGGCATCCATTTCTCCCAAAAAACTCCCAAAATACTGATTCATCTCACCACTGTACACGTTTCCACTGTGTGATGGTTTATCCCAAATGCCTCCGAGCCCAGAGAAGTCGACGGCGCTTCTGGACACTGTTAACATAGGGCTTCCTTTTGGCACAGTACAGTTTTCACTGGCATTTGTAGATGTAACTACAGTACATATTGTGGTACTTCAAAAAGGTTTAGTAGTCCTGAGCCCATGTGCTGATATGGCTTATAGATGAATAAGGATTGTTGATTCTTGATTTTGCCAACTCTCTCACCGTCTATCCTCCTTCCGTCAACTCTCTTATGGGTTCATAAGTTTAAAGAGCTGCTGTGGAGGGTGTGTTGTTGCAGGATGCTCTGAATGCTGAACTGGTTCAGATCTGACTGTGTGTTGATGGTAATGTCCTTGTTGGAGGACTCTGGTGTGAGTGTGTGTGTGTGTTACGGGACGTCACTCTTTCAGTAAAACAGGACGCTCTTCTTTCTGTGTCCCTGAAGAAGCTCTGAGATGCAGATGTGTCTCTCCAGCCTCTGGGGTTTCAGACAAGCCTCTGCAAGACACAGAAACTCACACCGACTGCCCCCGAAACCTACTTCACAAACACTGAGGCCAAACACCAGTGAAGATGACCTGTACCTGTACATGAGCTTGAGTCGAAGTTAAAGGCTCGTTTTCTGGCTTGAGCATTTAGCAATTCTTAATTAGCTTTTTTCATGTTCTGCTTTCTTTCTTTTTATCTTTTTATCTTTTGTTTTTTTTCTCATGTTTTTTTCTCCATGAAGCAGTGTTTAATTTCTGTTTTGCTTATTTGTGCTTTAATAAAAACAAATGACCTGTGTTCTCAAAAAGAGCTGAAGGACATTTACATTTTAGATTTTCAGTTTTCCATATACTCACTGGCCACTTTATTAGGTACACCTTACTAGTACCAGGTTTGACCAACTTTTGCCTTCAGAACTGCCTTAATCCTTCGTAGCGTAGATTCAACAAGCTACTGGAAATATTCCTCAGAGATTTTGCTCCATATTGACATGATAGCATTAGCATCACACAGTTGCTGCAGATTTGTCGGCTGCACATCCATGATGCCAATCTCCCGTTCCACCACATCCCAAAGGTGCTCTATTGGATTGAGCTCTGGTGACTGTGGAGGCCATTTGAGTACAGTGAACTCATTGTCATGTTCAAGAAACCAGTCTGAGATGATTGGCGCTTTATGACATGGTGCGTTATCCTGCTGGAAGTAGCCATCAGAAGATGTAGATGCTATGGTCATAAAGGGATGGACATGGGCAGCAACAATACTCAGGTAGGCTGTGGTGTTGACACCATGCTCAATTGGTACTAATGGACCTAAAGTGTGCCAAGAAAATCTCCCCCACACCATTACACCACCACCAGCCTGAACTGCTGATACAAGGCAGGATGGATCCATGCTTTCATGTTGCTGAGGCCAATTTCTGAGCCGACCATCTGAATGTGGCAGCAGAAATGGAGACTCATCAGACCCGGTGTGGTCTTCTGCTGCTGTAGCCCATCCGCCTCAAGGTTGGACGTGTTGTGTGTTCAGAGATGCTCTTCTGCAGACCTCGGTTGTAACGAGTGCTTATTTGAGTTACTGTTGCCTTTCTATCAGCTGGAACCAGTCTGGCCATTCTCCTCTGACCTCTGGCATCAACAAGGCATTTGCGCCCACAGAACTGCCGCTCACTGGATATTTCCTCTTTGTCGGACCATTCTCTGTAAACCCTAGAGATGGCTGTGCGTGAAAATCCCAGTAGATCAGCAGTTTCTGAAATACTCAGAGCAGCCCGTCTGGCAGCAACAACCATGCCACGTTCAAAGTCACTTAAATCCTCTTTCTTCCCCATTCTGATGCTCGCTTTGAACTGCAGCGGATCGTCTTGACCATGTCTACATGCCTAAATACATTGAGTTACTGCCATCTGACTGATTAGAAATTTGTATTAACGAGCAGTTGAGTGTATATAAATTGCCATCAGAATGAGGAGCTGAATAAATGATAAATACATAACACGAGCACAGTTTTCTGAGTGATCTGTCTGTTTGTTTGGCTGATGTTTTGAGCTGGGGTTTTTTTCCTGTTTTGCAGGATCTGATATTGTCCAGTGGATGCAGAGGAACCTGAGCATTGAAGACCAAGGTACACGCACACACACACACACGCACACACAGTGGTTTGTCTGTCAGCTGATGTAACTTACACACACATTTCCCTCAGTAATCTGGTTAGACAGCAGCGCCGGCGGGTCGTTCAGAGCGCTTGTGGTTATTAAATTACGCTGTGAATTAGCGAAGGTGACGACAGTGAAGAAACAGCTTCAGGAGGAGATCAGACGCTGCCGTTTACGTCCACCATCAAACACAGCTTTACATCTTTACATTTACAACAGAAGTATTCAATAAAGTCAAAAGGAAATGTAAAAATAATGTTGTAAATAACGCACAAGTGTTTTTCTTCTGAAACAGAAGTCTGGTCAGAGCAGGTGTTTCAGAGTCTGGAGACCTGAGGATGCTCTTCAGCTCAGTGTGTGTGTGTGTGTGTGTGTGTGTGTGTGTGTGTGTGTGACTGACTGAAGAGTGAGAGATCCTGAGGGTTCTTCACTTCTCTGAGAGACACATAATCACACACTCTTCCAGAAGAGACTGCAGTGTAGAAAACTAACTCATCAGGGCCTTAAACCAGACTAAACATGCTTAAGAGTGCAGTGTACAAGTCTGACACCCAGTGGTTGAACCAGGTATTGCACTCCTGGGTCAAAACACATTTTCAATTAGCTCCTCTGTTGAGTGTACGCAAGCGCAGGTTGCCAAATTGAAGTGAGTGTGACTGACTATCGAACCTAAAGGCTGATTTAAATAGGGTTCTAGCTAAAAGCAACGGCACACGACAAAGAATAACCACCTCAAATTTATATTTTGGAAATATTTCTTATTTATTTATTTACTTTTATTTCTAACAGGTGAACAATGATCCTCCTCAGGTGCACCTCATGTGCTTTATTTAATGTTATGCCTCCTTCACACTAGCAGCGACTTTGTAGCTGCCTGTCGCTCTGGGTGGCGTCCTGCTGCAAACGCAGGTCTGTAATGTTTCCCAATGTTGTTCACTGATATTCCTGGTTTAACCTCAGTTACTGAGCATGATATTGATGTCGGTTTTACCAACATCCATATCGTGTTAATCCACTTAAAAGGTCATTTCTGCAAAAAGAAGTTGAGTACATGTTGGAAAATCACATCGCTGAATCCAGTGCTAGTCCATGGAGTTCACCGCGTCTGCTGGTAGAAAAATCTGATGGCACATTTAGACTTTGTACGGATTATCGACGTGTAAATGTCGTAACTAAAAGTGACTGCTATCCTTGCCAATAATAGATGATTGTGTGGCTCGTGTAGGTTCTGTTATATGTTTCAAAGCAATGATTCTTGCTTACCTGTCCAATTGTTATCCGATTGTTATATATTGTGACCATAACCCTCTCACTTTCTTAAACACTATGCGTAACTCTAATCAGCGTCTTATGCGCTGGAGAATTTTTGCAGCCCTACGACCTTGACGTTAAGCATGTCAGAGGTTGTGCTGATGCATTGTCCCGGGTGGAATAAGTGGGTAAAGGGCATGACATGGTGTTTGGGAAATGGTGTTTGAAAGTACCATTCGTTTTTGTAGTGGTGATGGTAACACTTCTGGGGGATGAAGGTGGTACATGTCTATGTATTTACTATTTATTTATTTCTGTTACTTTGTCGCCCTCTAGTGTTGCTGTTTGTGTTTTGATTGAGTAGACTCCTTTCGCACCTGCAGACCATTGACCGCTGGCGATTTAAGAGCTCACGCTGCAGTGTTTCAGTGACGGGGATTTGAGCGGCCGTCCAGACGTGGAGTTGTGCTCCATTCGTGTTCAGCCTTATTGTGTTTTCTCCCCACACCTTGTTCACGTTTGGTTATTCAGTTAATAAAACCCCTAGACTGATCCGTTTGTTTTCTCCCTTATCTGATGTTGTGACCGTGGTCGTAACAGGGGGTCTACAGCATGGAGAATACAACCGGCCTCTGCAGGAGCTGAGAGAGGATCATGTGAGCTCTACTGGTGCTCCTATTGGCTGTCGCTCAAGAAATCAGCTCTTCATTTGCATAAAGTTGAAGGATTTTTAACTTTGTCATAACGCTGGACACGCTCACTCTTCATTGAAATGAACGGTCGGTTGCTTTGCCGCTGTGAGACGCTCGTAGTGTGAATGAGGCTTTAAATGCTGATAATGTGAGCTTGAATGCCATTTTACATCACATTTATTGCCATACTACTGAAAGCAGCAGCAGATAGTTCACCTCAGATCTAGAAAATAAAATAAACCGGTGAAACTGAACTTCAGACTCAAAACCAACACATATCAGTGATTCAGCATGTGCATTTAATAATGTTTAAGCGGTTTAATATGTATTAATTAGATTATAAACCCCACCATACTGTTAGAGTGCAGTGAGTGCACTATTCTGTGCTTCTGAATGGCTGTATTCACATTTCTGTCCTGTTTCGTCTGGTGAAAACAGCCAAATTGCTTATCACTGCAAATCTCTTCATGTAGCGTGTTGTCTGTGTTGTGTGTGTGTGTGTTGCAGTGGAGGCTCTTCATCTGGGTTCTCTGATGGCGGCTCATGGTTATTTCTTCCCCATCTCAGACCATGTTCTCACACTGAAGGACGACGGAACCTTCTACCGCTTTCAGGTTAGACACTCACGCTCTCGTCTGATTGGCTGAGGTGCCCGAGAGCTGTCACATGACACACACACACGCACACTAGTTCATCAGAGTCTGAAAAACAGCCTATAGCGCAATAATATTTGTGTGTGTATCAAGCGATGTGTGAGTGTGTATGAGTCTGTGCGTGTGTGTGTGTGTGAGTCTGAATGAAGATATTTTGATGATGACTTCTGTCCATCACAGACTCCATACTTCTGGCCGTCGAACTGCTGGGAGCCAGAAAACACAGATTACGGTAAGTGTGTGTGTGTGTGTTTGTGTGTGTGTGTGTGTTTATGATGAAGATGATGATGATGAAGATAATGGAGTGTGTTAGCATCCTGAAACACAACCACATCAGACTGATCGATACACACACTGAACATGATGTACAGCATCACACTGAGACAAACCGACATTCACACTCATGCAGTTTCACACTTACACATTCACTCGTATACACATAAACTGACAGACAGACAGACAGACAGACACACACACACACGCACACGCACACACACACACGCACACACACACACACACGCACACACACACACACACACACCATATACTCACTCACTCACTCACTCAATCACTCTCACTCTTACACACTCAGACACATATACAGACACACTTACACACACACACACACACAAACATGCAGTTTCACACTTACACCTTCACTCGTATACACATAAACTGACAGACACACACACCATATACTCACTCACTCACTCACTCACTCAATCACTCTCACTCTTACACACTCAGACACATATACAGACACACTTACTTGCACACACACACTCACTGACAGATGTGCACACAAGCACTCACACAAAGGTACTTACAGATTCTCTCAGGGTGTACTCACACTAGTTGTCTTGAACTGTGTTGGAGTGTGCTTGTGCTGCAGGTATTAGGAGGTTTACTGAAGGTGCAGCTGTCGTGCAGTGAGGGTTTGCGTTTTTAAAAACTTATGACAGTTCACGTTCATTGAACAGTAAGAATGATTAATAAATCCATATAAAACAGTCCCTAAAAAGTCACGTCTCCTCTTCAGTTTTGGGCTCAGGCACGATTTGCACTCACAATACAAGCGTACTACGCCAAAGCCCAAGTGAACCGCGCTCTGGCACACCTCGTCCAACCAGGTCAGGGCCGGCCAACTGAACCCGGGCTCGATTCAGAGAACTCACAGTTAGGGCTGTGCAATTTGGGGAAAATATCTAATTATTTTATTATTATTTTATTATTCTTGTTATTTATTTATTAATTTTATATTCACTTATTTTTTTTGACAGATATTGCGATTTCGATTTGATTTTCAATTGAATTTCATAGTCAAGCTCAATTATCTGTATCGTAGCTTCTTACTGCTAAAATGCAGTGAGTGTTAGTTAAAAAAAAGGAACTAAAAAGAAACTAACTTAAAAGATTTATTCAAATTAGTTTTTAAATATTCAGAAATGAAACCCTCATTTTTCTCTACAGCAAACAGTAAACACAAAAAAAATCGGCCTACACTTATCAGTCTCATTCAGGATGGTGACGAGTCTGCTTAAAGACAGGAGGTTAAGGAGTTGGCTGTCTGGTGCAGTCACAACAACCTGGAGCTCAACACGCTCAAAACAGTGGAGATGATAGTGGACTTCAGGAGAAACCCCCCTGCTCTCCCCCCACTGAGCATCATGGACAGCATTGTGGCAGCAGTGGAGCCATTCAGGTTCCTGGGCACCACCATGTCACAGGACCTGAAGTGGGACACTCACATTGACTCCATTGTCAAAAAAGCTCAACAGAGGCTGTACTTTCTTCGTCAGCTGAGGAAGTTTAACCTCCCAAAGGAGCTGCTGAAACAATTCTACACCTCCATCATTGAATCAGTCATCTGCACATCAATAACTGTCTGGTTTAGCTCAGCTACTAAATATGACCACCAAAGACTACGTCGAATAGTTCAGACTGCTGAGCGAATCACTGGTACAACCCTTCCTACTCCCCAAGAACTGTACTTATCCAGAGCGAGCAGGAGGGCTGCCAAAATCACTTTGGACCCCTCACACCCAGCACACTGCCTCTTTGAACTTTTACCTTCTGGTCGACGCTACAGAGCACTGCGCACCAGAACAGCCCGACACAGAAACAGTTTCTTCCCTCAGGCAATCCATCTCATGAACACTTGATGATAATAATTGTGAAACCAACATCACTACTTATACACTTTTATACACACATACACTTATTTAACAACACACTTTACATGCCAATTTGCACAAAACAGCTGCACATATAATGTTGTATATAGTAATAAACACGCACATACACTTGTCAATCTGTATATTTGCACTCACTACTTCTATTTTTTTTAAATATATTTATTATCTGTTTGTCCTGTCTCTGTAATCCTGTTGCACTGTAGAAGCTCTGTCACCAAAACAAATTCCTCGTATGTGTGAACATACCTGGCAATAAAGCTCTTTCTGATTCTGATTTCTGAATCTGAAATGACCTTACCTTTCTGTAAACAAGTTGAACTCAAATTAGGGAGATAGTGTAGCTTATTACACAACCAAATAAAATAATAATTATAAAAATACAGAACATTCAGCAAACTAATATGGCTGATAAAAGCCTTTCTGTAGCTTATATTGTCTAAAACAAAGTCTCCTTAAAGTCATGCTTATAGAATAATGTAATATCCAGTATGAAGCATTTATATAATTAAAATGCTTTAAAATTCTGCAACTAATGCATCTATAAAGAACTGTCCTATGAAAATAAAATGACAAATTATATTTGTGTAGTACATTACATTACAGTCAGTCACTACAGACGACGCACATACCTGCACCGCGAGCCGTGAATGCACAAGAAACACACACGAAGTTATCAAAACATTCAACTTTAATTTTGTGTGACTTTGAAACCCAAAATATTCCCATATTACTGATGTCCTGTTTTTCTTTGATATCAATTTGTCTATTAAAGCTTCTGAAGCGGCAGACACCATCATCCCACTCGTCCGCGCTTTCCTGTTTGGGCGTTCCTCATAGTTCAGTTGCGCAATTCTGATTGGGCAGAACGAAAGTGTGCTCACTCAGTTGGCTAGTAAGACTGTCACACACAGACTCCATGCATGCATTTGCTTTGGACGGGGGAAATTAAATAATACATATTTCATATCGTAGTCAAACGAACCAGGAATAGTATATGATGAGTGTGAGTATGAGTGTAGCATGAGTGCACCCTTATAGACACAGACACACACACAAAATAAACCTGTAACTTAAATTGAAATGAAAACAGAAAATATGCGAGTAATTAAAACAGCAGATGTTTCTCTAATGAGACTAATGCTTCCCAGCAAATTAACTCAAATTAATAAATTAAAAATAATGAGCTTATAGTACATCTTCATCTACGACTCACTGCAGCTTTCTTCCCTGCTTGTTTTGCTTTATTTTGAGTAATTCTAATGACTGTTTAAAAGTGCATGTAGAAAATAGAGCATGTACAGTATGGAGATAAAGTGTGTTTGATCAGATAGATGATGCTGCAATATATAGTTGAAGTCAAAATTATTCACCCTCTTCTTCAAATATTTCCCAAAGGATGTTTAACAGATTCAGGAAATTTTCACAGTATTCCCTATAATATTTTTTCTTCTGCATTTGTTTTATTTCGGCTAGAATAAAAGCAGTTTTTAATTTCTTAAAACCCATTTTAAGCTCGATATTATTAGCCCCCTTATGCTGAGTTCAGACTGCATGATTTTAGCCCTGATTTTGAATCAGGTTTTGAGAAATCGCAGACTAATGCCTGAAATAACAGGCAAACCAGTTCTCGTTCACATGATTAACCATCACACAGTGTGAATGATCAAAAACGCAATCTGGGAGAATCGCCGATAGGTCGCCAACACCCGTGAGATATTTAGCTTGCTAAATATCTGGAGCTGTTGCCGATTCAAAATCATGCCGTGTGAAATGTGTTCTGATTGAAAATAACATTGGCGATTACCTACAGCCAATGAGAGAGCAGCATCCACTAGTGTGGGTATGTGCAGGCCAGCAGGAGGATGGGGGAGAGATGGGATGGGGGCTTCTTTTCGAGCTATTTGGAAACAAGAAATGGAGGAAAAACTATAAAATTCAATTCGTGTTTATTTATATAGCGCTTTTACAATGTAGATTTAGTAGTAGGCAGTAAATTAAGAGTCCGTCAGTGCAGTTTTCAGTGTTGAAGTTCAGTTCAGTGTGGTTTAATTTTCACTGCTGAAAGTTCAAACACTGAAGAGCAAATCCACGGATGTGCAGCTACACAAGACCCAAACCAAGCAAGCCAGTGACGACAGTGGAGGAACAAACTTCACCAATTGACCAAAGTGAAGGAAAAACCTGGAGAGAAACCAGGCTCAGTTGTGCACGACTAGTTCTCCTCTGGCCAAACATCGTGTGCAGAGCTGCAGTCGAGGCGCTGGAGGCTGGAGAATACTGGATGTCCATCGTGGTGAAGCTGCAGGTGTGAGTAAGTCACTGGCGGGTGTTCAGGCTGACCCACAGGATCAATGCAGAGACTCGTCTGTCACTGTGGTCTTTCAGGAATCAGACGCACTCTCTCCGCTCCTCCATGACCACCTCAGCATCTGCTCAGGATACGGCCTGGTCCAGGATTATGGAGACCTTGGCATCATTTCTTCACAAGCCTTGGATCACATCAATGGCGCTGACTTTCTCAATCTCTTTGGCATCTGTGTTTATAGACTTGCCATCTTTGAATATACTGTGCAGGTTTATTTGTTCTCCAGTGTCCGGTAGCATTTCATCAGTGGCTAACTATTTCAATACTGTGCATATGCAGACTCCATAATAATAGATGGCAATTAAAGTGCCATAGAGCAGTTAGGGGAAGATGATGAGGAGGGATGGAGTCTTCAGACCATGCATGATGATGATGATGGTCATTCAGGCAGCTGTGATGAGGAAGATTATTAAGAAAAAATTTTAGTCCAGACAAGAAGATGAGGTCCCAACAATACAAACACAGGACACAGTCAGAAAGCAGTCGGTATGAGTCCTCAGCAGATGCAATGAACTCAACAAATGTACTATGATGTTGTATTTTGTCCATCTGTATTCTTTCCTTTTTGCATTGCCAGTTGCTGACTGCTTTCTGACTGTGTTCTGGGTTTGCTTTACTTCTGTGCTTGTCTGGACAACACTTTCTTCTTGATAATCTTCCTCATCACTGCTGTCTGAATGACCATCATCATGCATGGTCCATTCCTCCTCCTCATCTTCACCTGTCACTTTAATTGCCATAGACTATTATGCTGATGACATTATCGAGACACTTTAGTTTATCTTTCTTCTTCCTCTATTCTTTTGACATTAAAAAAATTGATCAAAATAGTTTATTGATTATGAATTATTGTAAAAATACCCACAATGTAATTTAAAATGGTGTTTCTGTCACTAATTATAATAATTCAATCATCCAAAAGCAGTGTGTTTGCACTGTAGTAGGCTTTATATTGACTGCATTACAAAAATGTGACATGATTTTTCGGAAATAAAGCACCTTTTATACCTGTTGTATCAAATTTGACATGATTTTCAACACTATTTATTTGCAACAAAATAAATTAATTAAGTAAATATGCTTTGTTTCAATCAAGAAAACCTTTGTTTAATAAAATTAGTAACAATATAAATTTGATTCTTACTTTAACAACTTGAAATTAGGCAAATGTTTTTAGCCAGAAAGCATCCGAGTAATTCAATGACAGTAGCCGTTTGAAAAAGGTAAAAACAAGCCCTTCCACGGCCTGCAGTGTCATGAAAAGTCCACTAGGGGGGAGAATACAAGTATCACATCATATACAACAGGTTTTTAAACAAAGTATTGATCAGGTTGATATTATATAGGTCTTAGAAGCTCGTGTATCAAATATAATACATGCGGCTTTATAGGGTTAAAAGATATTCATATTTGCACATTGCTTGTACTGTGAAGCATTACGGGCTCTTTGTGATTATTTGTATGCTGTGTTTCTTTAATTAGTATTAGTCACTCCAAATAAAATAATTAAATGTGTGTGTGTGTGTGTGTGTGTGTGTGTGTGTTTGTTTCTCCACAGCGGTTTACCTGTGTAAGAGAACCATGCAGAATAAAGCTCGCCTGGAGCTGGCGGATTATGAAGCTGTGAGCGTCTCTGTTCTCCTCCACTGACTTCAGATCAGTTTCATATTCACTAATTCAGTGTTTCCCAACCCTGTTCCTGAAAGCACACCAACTGTACACATTTTCAGCCTCTCCCCAATGAAACACACCTGAATCAACTCATCAGGACATTAGAAGAGACTCCAAAACCTGAAGATAATGGCTCAGACAAGGGAGACATGAAAAATGTGTACTGTTGGTGTGCCTCCAGGAACAGGGTTGGGAAACGCTGCACTAATTAACACACAGAAATCATCACTCTTTGATGTGCATGTGTGTGTGTGTGTGTGTGCAGGAGAGTCTGGCCAGGCTACAAAGAGCTTTCGCACGGAAATGGGAGTTTATTTTTATGCAAGCCGAAGCACAAGCGAAGTGAGTGATCAGATGTCAGATCAGCGGAGATCATCAGTGTGTGATTTCTGAAGGTTTGTTTCTTTCTTTCTTTTTTTTAGAGTAGATAAAAAGCGGGACAAGATCGAGCGCAAGATCCTGGACAGTCAGGAACGGGCCTTCTGGGATGTCCATCGACCCGTGGTGAGATTAAAATACATGAAAATACACTCATATTATCTGTGCATCTAATAGAAGAGCTGCATCTGACGAAACGCATCATCTCTGCTCATTCAATTCAAGTTTATTTCTCTAGCTCTTATACAATGTAGACTGTGTCAAAGCAGCTTTACATAGTTCTAGTAAAGTCCAGTGTTCAGAGATGAAGTTCAGTTCAGTGTGGTTTAAATTTCACTGCTGAGAGTCCAAACACTGAAGAGCAAATCCATCGATGCGCTGCCCTACAAGTCCCGATCCAAACAAACCAGTGGCGACAGCGGAGGAACAAACTTCACCAATTGACAAAGTGAAGGGGAAAAAACCTTGAAAGGAACTAGGCTCTGTTGGGCATGACCATTATTCTTCTGACCAAACTTCCTGTGTGGAGCTGCAGTCTAGGCGCTGAGGCTGGAAGACGCTGGACGTCCACCATGGAGAAGCTGCAGGTGTGAGTAGGCCACCGGCGGGTGTTCAGGCTGACCCACAGGATCAATGCAGAGACTTGTCTGTCACTGGGGTCTTTCAGGATTCAGACGCACGCTTTCCACTCCTCCATGACCACCACAGCATCTGCTCAGGATACGGCCTGGTCCAGGATTATGGAGACCTTGGCATCATTTCTCCGCATATCTTGGATCGCATCAATGGCACTGTATGGTCTCTAGGGGCCTCGGGATGAGTATCCCCAAGTGGAAATAGAGAATAAAGAAAATAATTAGCGTAGCTGGTGTTTATAGTGTATATAAGCTAAATAAATGCTCATGTGTGTGGGGAAAAATGACCTGAGATTAAATAAGTGATGAGAAAAGTCTATGCAGAAGTCTATCTGTTTTCTTGTTGACTTTATCAATTATAATAATAATAATAAATTCAATAATTCATGGCGGTGCAGTGGCGCAGTAGGTACTGCTGTCGCCTCACAGCAAGAAGGTCGCTGGTTCGAGCCTCGGCTGATTCAGTTGGCGTTTCTGTGTGGAGTTTGCATGTTCTCCCTGTGTTGACGTGGGTTTTCTCCGGGTGCTCCGGTTTCCCCCACAGTCCAAAGACATGCGGTACAGGTGAATTGGCTAGGCTAAATTGTCCGTAGTGTATGAGTGTGAGTGAGTGTGTATGGGTGTTTCCCAGAGATGAAAGGGCATCCGCTGCGTAAAACATATGCTGGATAAGTTGGTGGTTCATTCCACTGTGGCGACCCCGGATTAATAAAGGGACTAAGCTGAAAAGAAAATAAATAAATGAATGAATGAATGATTTTATAATATAACATTTATAATGAATTTAATATTCAAATTACTTTCTGATAACATGTTAAATCATATAAATATGATCATATTTGTATTGCGCTGCAGTTTTATTATTTTACATTTAATTATTTTTTTTGGTTTTAGCTGAAGAATATTGAGTTATTGAAACTTTTAGACTTATTTAAATATTTTATTTTCCTTCATTCTTTTAATATACAATTATTATATACTGTATTATTCATAGTGTTTCTAATAATATTCCTTAAAAATTGTAGTAATCATGAAGTGTGTGTGTGTGTGTGTGTGTGTGTGTGTGTGTGTGTGTGTGTGTGTGTGTGTGTGTGTGTGTCTGTGTGTGTCTGTGTGTTTTCTTTCAGCCTGGCTGTGTGAACACAACTGAAGCCGACATAAAGAAATCCTCACGCATGAAGCAACCGCACAAAACACGGAAGGTAAACACACACACACACACACATGTTGGCATTAGTGGGCACTCTCCATAGGCGTAGTGTATTTTATACTGTAATAAAGATTATTATGAGAGATTAAAGGAGAAGAGCTTGAGTTTAGAACATGAGTGTTTCTGTCTGTGCAGAAATGAGAAAAACACACACCTCTGATTAACCTCTGCTCATCTGTTCATGTGTGTGTGTGTGTGTTTGTGTATGTGCGCAGTCTGTTTACGGCCTACAGAATGACATCCGCAGTCACAGTCCAACACACACCAGCACACCAGAGGTCAGAGAACCGACAGAGGATGAGCTGCGTACACAGGTGACACACACACTAATACACTCACACGTACCTCACATCCACAAACTAACACACACACTTCATATACACACAATAATACACTCACAAACGCTAATAGATACACGTGCACACGCACACACACATATGCATGTAAGTGCACATACAAAACACACACACACTAATACACACAGTCACATGCTCCTCCCAAACATATACATATATACACACACTCAAATACTCACACACAAACACAACTCACATACACACACTAATACACACACACACACACACACACACACACACTCAGATATACACAAACACATTTCAGACACACACACACAAACACTGTACAAACACATACACTGACAGACTCGGTAACCCTTATACGCACACACACACACATACATACATACATACATACATACATAAACACTCACATTGTCAAATACACACACACATATTAATACACACATGCACATATCTCCAGGCACACACATATACATACACACACTCAAATATACATACACACAACTCACACACACATGAATATATATCGTATGTAATATGAACCTCTCTGATATCTGTCCTGCAAACGTCTCTCCTTCAGCTGATGAAACCTTACACACGTCTGCAAACCAGAACAATAAATGTGGGCAACTTCCTGTCTGAGTGACTGAAATCATTAATACCGACTAAAATTAGCCAGACTTCACATTAAACCTTCATGACATGCAGTAATGAGCTGCACACGGAGAGATGGAGAGAGAGTGTGTGTGTGTGTGTGTGTACAGTAAAATCAACCGCCAGCCTCCCGCTCTCCCTCGTGAAGCTAATACAGAAGTAACTGAAATTCATGGAAATTCTGCTAGACCTGGATCCATAATAGAGCACATTTCTATTCAATTCAGTTCAATACGCCTACAGTCTAGGCGTTGGAGAAGCTGGACGTCAGCGACACTCGTCTGTCCCTGGAGCGTCACAGGAAACATGCTCTCATGCTCTCCACTCCTCCATGACCACCACAGCAGCTGCTCAGGATACGGCCTGGTCCAGGATTATGGAAACCTTGGGATCATTTCTTCACAGGTCTTTGATCGTATCAGTGGCTCTGCATAGTCTGAGGGCCTCGGGATGAGGATCCCCAAGTGGAAATGGAGAATAAAGAGAATAATCTGCGTAGTTCATAGTGTATATAAACGAGATGCGTGGAGCACGTTCATTCATCATACCGCTAAGTGGTGCACTGAGTTTATGCTTTACTAAACAGATAGGTCTTTAATCTAGTTTTGAATAGGGAGAGTGTGTCTGAGCCTCGGACATTATCAGGAAGGCTATTCCAGAGTTTAGGAGCCATAAATGAGAAGGCTCGACCTCCTTTACTTGACTTAGTATGTAGTACTCGAGGTACTACGAGGAGCCTTGAGTTTTGAGATATTAAAAAGTGGGTTGGATTGTAGCGAGACAGAAGGTTGGTTAGATAAACAGGAGCTAGATTATTTAAAGCTTTGTAGGTAAGAAGCAATATTTTATAATCAATACAAAACTTAACAGGCAGCCAGTGTAAGGAGGATACAATTGGGGTGATGTGATCATATTGTTTACAGTCTGGTACAAAGAACGTTTTTGGTGTTTATCATGTTCTCCACTCCTCCATGTCCACCACAGCAGCTGCTCAGGATACGGCCTGGTCCTGGATATGGACACCTTGGGATCATCTCGTCGCTGGTCTTGCTAATTTATCATTTATAATGTTCTTTAGAGCTGTAATGCCCTCCAGAATGTGACAGATTGATTAACTGTAGACTCTAGATCAGTCATCTAAAGTGTTGTCATACAGTGTTATGCTGGAGTTCATCAATAGTCTTGCATTTACTAACACACACTATATCTGAAGTGTTTGGAAGTAATTCAGGGTTTTCCTCCTGTAGAAAAACATCATAAGAGCAATGTTTAGTGGCTCAGTGGATTACTACAGTGTTTTTAAAAGACTAAACACTTTATTGATATAGTGTACAGCCAAGCACATGTTGTCAGAACACAAACGAGTCGCAGGTATTAAAGTATTAAGCATTTCTCCCAAAGTCAAGCCAGTCTAAGCAAAATGCCAGCAGGCATCTGTGGCTCCGGTCATCCTCATGCTCTGCCTCTTTGCCTTTGTTTGGTTACCCCCCTATTGGAGCGATGATGCGCAAACAAAATGGCGCTGAGTGGCCACGCCCACTTGTAGCTTATTTGTGCTCTTCAGAAACCTATGGGTGACGTCACAGATACTGCATCCATATCTTTTACAGTCAATGAGTAAAACACACTCTCTTTCGGTCCGTGTGTGAAAGTAAAACTGACCTGTAGCTGTAATTATCCCACTATTACTCAGATTTGACCAGCATAGTTTGAAATCAAGCATTCATTTTCCTTCGGCTTAGTCCCTTATTCATCAGGGGTCGCCAACTATTAGACTATGAGACAGAAATTCACAGGAGGGCGAATAATTCTGACTTCTGCTGTATATTTTTCTACTCAATGTTTTCATATATTGTAGTGAATTTGTCCATTTGTTCTGTTACAGATACAGTACTGGCAAGCGCAGTTAGACAGACATCGGTTAAAAATGTCCAAAGTTGCAGAGAGGTGAGTTATCTGCTCATTAATTGCTATACTAATAAACTCTATTTGATTTGAAGTAAAGATATTCGGTATATAGTGTTCATAAAAGTTGGTTTTATTGGAAAAAAGTCTCTTGTTTTTAAAAATGCTGCATTGATTGATATAAAATGCTGTAAAATAATCAAATATTGTTGTCATTTAGAATAGATGTTATCTATGTGAATATGTAATAAGTGTCATTTATATCTGTGATGTAAAGCTGAATTTACAGCATCACTTCTACAAACTTCAGTGTCAGATGATCCTTCAGAAATCAGACTGTAATGTGATGACTTGATGATCAAGAAACATTCATTATTATTATCATCAGTGTAGTTTTTTTTTTGCTTGAAACCATGATAAATGTAATTTTTCAGTGCTCATAGATTAATAGATATGAAATATTAATATAACATTTTGTAACATTATAAACGGCTTTAACAGTCACTTTATTAGTGCATCATTAATTAATAAAATAATCTTAAACGTCAAGCTTTTAACTTGTTTATTTATTCAAAGTTCTTCAGTCTTTCTGTTCAGACGTTTGTTATTTGTCTATGTTGTTTTTAAAGTTTGAGCTTTTTCTAAAAATCGAGTTATTCAGTAAGACTTTATTTTGATGGTCCAGTTGAGTATTAGTAGACTGTCTGCTTAATATCTGCTGATTCTGCTCCTTCAACAGACATTTAACTGACTATAAGTAACTTTGCAAGTACCTGTCAACTAACACTAACCCCAACCTAACAGTCTACTTATAATCTAATGAACATCAGTTGGCATGTAGATGTAATGTAACTTAAATTCAACAAACAGGCCATCAAAATAAAGAGTGACCAGTTATTATTGTTTTAACCACCAACTTATCCAGCACATGTTTTATGCAGCGGATGCCCTTCCTGCTGCAACCCATCTCTGGGAAACTCACACTCATACACTACAGACAATTTAGCCTACTCAATTCACCTGTACCACATGTCTTATGACTGTGGGGGAACCCGGAGCACCTGGAGGAAACCCACACGAACACAGGGAGAACATGCAAACTCCACACAGAAACGCCAACTGAGCCAGCTGAGGCTCGAACCAGCGACTTTCTTGCTATGAGGCGACATCACTAACTACTGCACCACTGCACCGCCCATATATATATATGCAGAATTTACTGTTGTTTTTGCCGTTTCTGCACAGGCCTTAATAAAAAAAATTATGGATTTATGTGGAATTATTTTGAGAGCATAAAAGCTGAAAACTTAACACACAAGTCCTAAATTTAATTTAAGTTTACATATTATTCCTAGAAATTATTGAAATGAATATAAAAACTGAATAACTATATATTTACACACATTTGTCTCTCTCTGTGTGTGCGTGCGTGCGTGCGTGCGTGCGTGTGTGTGTGTGTGTGTGTGTGTGTGTGTGTGTGTGTGTGTGTAGTTTGTTGAGTTTCTCTGAACAGTATATGGAGTACGACCCTTTCTTCACGACGCCAGAGCCGTCAAACCCCTGGATCTCTGATGATGTCACTTCCTGGGAGCTGGAGGCCAGGTGTGTGTGTGTGTGTGTGTGTGTGTGTGTATTCAGTGTGTGTGGCTGAACAATTGCCGAATTATCCCTTTAAAAATGAGTTTATTTCATTAATTACATTATTAATGAACCAAAGCAGCGTCCATGAGATCAGTCACAACTCAACATTAGATTTACAGCAACAAAGCTGGTGGAAAAAATACGGTTCCGGTTGTTCATATTATTGTGTTTACTAACATGATATAATAATGATGACCAGTATTTATTAATCATAGATTAACATTCACTAAGCCATTATTAAAATCCAAGGACTAACAATAACCCCTTTCACACACACATTGCCGTCAATTTTCCGGAAAGGTCTGTTTGTATGAACAGGCCCTTTTTGGAAATATCGGTAAATTCCTTCCAGCAATTTTTCGGAAAGAGAAGTTGTAACATTACCAGTAATTAGCCAGAATGCTGTGCTGTGTGAACACAGGAGGAAGATTACCAGAAAGAGCACATTCACACTTAGAACCTGCAGACGTGAGACGCCTGCTCCAGCCAATCAGAACATTCAGACACATTCACATCCGCACTGTTTATGAAAATAAAAGCCTTTCAATATTTTTCCAGACACATTCAGCTGCTAGATGTTAGTCAGATAACGTTTATATGTTCCTCCCAAAAGCCAACTGTGTAAAAAAAATATCAATAAAATGCTCATGATAAACCGCTGCTTGTTTACCTTCAAGCTCTGTTGCTTGACGCGTGTGTATGTGAAGCAGCCAGGGAGCGCCAACCAGGAGCGTTGCTAGACGTAAAGCTCTACTGGAGCACAGCTCCCCCTCGAAAAAATAAATAATTAAATAATAATAATAATATTATTATATGTATATAATTATAAATAAATAACAGTATTATTGTTATTATACAATTATTATTCTAAATAAATAACAGAAATTATTCCTAAATGTAATAGGGAAACAATCTAAGACACAACTGGAGTGATGCTAAGATAATTTAAGAAATCTTTTGCATAAATATTAATTTTATTACAATTAAATGATATAGACTACTCTATAGATTACGATATAAGATGTTTATAGACTTATCAGGTGTGTGTTGTCTTAGACCCGACTCATGGCTGAGAATTTATTAAGTCTTACCTCCCTGACTCATCATCACTCCTTTTTGCTTCATACAAAAAAAAAATTACCATCATATAATTTAAACTTTGTTTTGTCGACTTGCAAAGCTCACTGCATGCCGACACCTCCGTATAAAAGACTGTTACGCTGGCTATTTTTTACACCGGGAGCAGAGCAGCGCGTTAAGCAGAAGCAGTGCGTAAGGCGTGCGGGTATGTTTTTTTTTTTTCTGCGCACATGCTCAGTTCGCTTTTTGATTACACTACATGCTTTCATCAGCGTTCGCACATAGAGAATAACATCTTTATTCTGGGATTACCACTCTTAATAAATACACTTGTATATAAAGTAAATCGTATCTCAAAGCATTTACTGGGGCACTGGCGATTTTACTGGGGCACGTGCCCTCGTAAATGGGGTCTAGCAACGCCCCTAGCAAATACAATCGCAGCTGTTTAGAGCTCATTTCTGCTTAATGATGTCAGAATTTACCAGTATTTTGGAATGCATGTGTGAGTGGCCTTTTCCGGTAAAATTCTGGAACGTCCTCGCCTGTGTGAACAGTGCTTTTTTAAATATACCGGTAAAGCCGTTCTGGAAATGTTTCGGATATTTACAGGTATCACTGTGTGAAAGTGGCTAATGAACATCTTTATTTTCAATAACTCTTACAAAGATGAATAAATGCTGTTAATGTATTGCTCATGTTATGAAATACATTATCTAACAACAAAGGAATAGTTCATCTAAAAATAAATATTAGTCCATAATTTACTCCCCCTCAAGCTATCCTTTGTCTATATGAATTTGTTCTGTTTATAAAATGATATCCTGGCACTTCATGCTGTATAATGCTGTTGGATAGTGACGTTATTTTGTAAACATTGAATATGTTCATTCATTCATTTTCTTTTCGGTTTAGTTCCTTTATTAAGCCACAGCGGAATGAACCGCCAACCAATCCAGCATATGTTTTTCGCAGCATATGCCCTTCCAGCCGCAACCCAACACTGGGAAACACTTATACACTATGGACAATTTAGCTTACCCAATTCACCTGTACCGCATGTGTTTGGACTGTGGGGGAAACCGGAGCACCCGGAGGAAACCCACGCGAACACATGGAGAACATGCAAACTCCACACAGAAATGCCAACTGACCCAGCCGAGGCTCAAACCAGCGACCTTCTTGCTGAGATGTGCTACCCACTGCGCCACAGTGACGCCCAAGTTGTATATTTATTTTATTATAAATATATAGATTTAGCTTCATAGCTAAATTTCACCTGGGCAGGAAATACAAATCAGATACCAAAAACATAAACACAATCATATCAATCATATCATATCAATCATATCATATCATATCATATCAATCATATCATATCATATCATATCAATCATATCATATCAATCATATCAT
Source organism: Danio aesculapii (assembly GCF_903798145.1). NCBI lineage: Eukaryota > Metazoa > Chordata > Actinopteri > Cypriniformes > Danionidae > Danio > Danio aesculapii. The sequence goes on along the minus strand of NC_079446.1, from coordinate 49,250,065 downwards.
ATCATATCATATCATATCATATCATATCAATCATATCATATCATATCATATCATATCATATCATATCATATCATATCATATCAATCATATCATATATCATATCAATCATATCATATCAATCATATCATATCAATCATATCAAATCAATCATACCATATCATATCAATCATATATCATATCAATCATATCAATCATATCATATCAATCATATCATATCAATCATATATCATATCATATCAATCATATCAATCATATCATATCAATTATATCATATCAATCATATCATATATCATATCAATCATATCAATCATATCATATCAATCATATATCATATCATATCATATCAATCATATCAATCATATCAATCATATCATATCAATCATATATCATATCATATCAATCATATCAATCATATCATATCAATCATATCATATCAATCATATCATATATCATATCAATCATACCATATCAATCATACCATATCATATCAATCATATATCATATCATATCAATCATATCATATCAATCATATCATATATCATATCATATCATATCAATCATATCATATCAATCATATATCATATCATATCAATCATATCAATCATATCATATCATATCATATCATATCATATCATATCAATCATATCATATCAATCATATCAATCATATCATATCATATCATATCAATCATATATCATATCATATCATATCAATCATATCATATCATATCATATCATATCATATCATATCAATCATATCATATCAATCATACCATATCATATCAATCATATCATATCAATCATATCAATCATATCATATCAATCATATCATATCATATCATATCAATCATATCATATCATATCAATCGTATCATATCAATCATACCATATCATATCAATCATATCATATCATATCAATCATATCATATCAATCATATCATATCATATCATATCATATCATATCATATCAATCATATCATATCAATCATATCATATCATATATCATATATCATATCAATCATATCATATCAATCATATCATCATATCAATCATATCATATCATATAAATCATATCATATCAATCATATCATATCAATCATACCATATCATATCAATCATATATCATATCATATCATATCAATCATATCATATCAATCATACCATATCAATCATACCATATCATATCAATCATATATCATATCATATCAATCATATCATATCAATCATATCATATCAATCATATCATATCATATCATATCATATCATATCATATCATATCAATCATATCATATCATATCAATCATATCATATCATATCATATATCATATCATATATCATATCAATCATATCATATCATATCTATCATATCTATCATATCAATCATATCATATCAATCATATCATATCAAATACATTACACCAAGATTTAAATGATAAACTCCTGCTTAATGGTCACACCGGATGCAGTTTTAACCAGCGTTTCAACTGCAGCTTGAATTGTGCTAATGTAGGACTCTGTCTAATGTGAAATGGATAATTATGCCAGTTATCAACTACTCTTTACATTAAAAGCAGAACAGCTGAAATCAGTGGCTCTAAAATTCCTTACACAGTCATCTCTTGATGAAGATCTAGCTTTCTTATATTATCAGAACAAAATCCTTCAGAGGGGATGGTGCAAGATTATTAACAGCTTTGTGCATTAAACAACAATTGTAAAACATAACAATGTTCAAACGTAAAGAATTTGTTTTTATTAATAATCAAACTGTGATTATATATATATATATTTTTGGGTTTATTGTCAAATATTATATACAGAGGGAGAGTAAATAATGAGTTAATTTTCATTTCTGGGTGAACTATTGCTTTACCTTTAATATTAAATGAAGCTTCCCAAATAAATGAATATAAAGAGAGAGAGAGAGAGAGTGTTCTGTTGTCTGAGTAGAGTCGTAATCAATTGTTGACAGCAGTGATGAATGATAATCAGATCAGAGACGCTGCTGATCAATACTGACGTGTGTTTGTTCTGATCATCTGCACTGAGCTGATGTCAATATGATTAAACCGCAGCCGTGAACACACAGAGAAAAACAATGCTCATTTACACGGTGTGAACATCAATATCATGTTTAAAAAAAAAATAAAATCTCTTCTCTGATTGTTGCTGGTGTGGAGGCGGGATCAAACTGTCACTCACATGAGATCCACCAATAGCAAACCACAACCGGCCAATCAGTTCCACAAGCTCAGCCTTATAAACACACACACACACACACACACACACACACACACACACACACACACACACACACACACACACACTCTTTTGACCAAAATTCACCTATTACAGATCAAATATGTATGTATATGTGTATAATATTTGATTTATATTTATATTAGTGGTGTCAAAAGATGAATAAAAGCTGTATTTAAATAATAATAATAATATATATATAATAATAATAATAATAATAATAATATATATATATATATATATATATATATATATACAGTTGAAGTCAGAATTATTCGCCCCCCTGTTTATTTTTTCCCCCAATTTCTGTTTAAGGGAGAGAAGATTTGTTCAACACATTTCTAATTATAATAGTTTTAATAACTCATCTCTGATAACTGATTTATTTTCTCTTTGTCATGATGACAGTAAATAATATTAGACTAGATATTCTTCAAGACACTTCTATACAGCTTAAAGTGACATTTAAAGGCTTAACTAGGTTAATTAGGTTAACTAGGCAGGTTAGGGTAATTAGGCAAGTTATTGTTTAACGATGGTTTGTTCTGTAGACTATTGAAAATAATATTGCATAAAGGGTCTTATAATATTGACCTTAAAATGGTTCATAAAAAAATTAAAAACTGCTTTTATTCTAGCCTAAATAAAACAAGACTATAACATAAGACTTTCTTCAGAAGAAAAAATATTATCAGACACACTGTAAAAATTTCCTGAATCTGTTAAACATCATTTGGGAAATATAAAAAAAAGAAGAAAAAAAAAATTAAAAGGGGGGTTGGGGGGGGGGGGGGGGGTTGGGGTGCATATTTATTTTGTATTTATATAAATAGTAAATACAGGCCTACATGTATATATTTGAGAAAGTTTGTATATTTATTTATAAATTTAATATTTATATCTAATACAAATTGTATATAAATATATGTAAATATATATGCTTTTGTATTTTATATTTTTTTATTGATATATACACAATATTTATACAATGAGTACACATACATTCCTTTTGGATGCTATTAATTACAAATAATCGTTTGACAACAGAATATATAAAATTGAAGCCCCCCTGTGTATTTTTTCCATTTAACAGAGACGATTTCTTCAGCACATTTCTAATCATAATAGTTTTAATAACTCATCTCTAATAACTGATTTATTTTCTCTTTGCCATGATGACAGTAAATAATATTAGACTAGATATTCTTCAAGACACTTCTATACAGCTTAAAGTGACATTTAAAGGCTTAACTAGGTTAATTAGGGTAAAATTAGGGTAATTAGGCAAGTCATTGTATAACAGTGGTTTGTTCTGGAGACAATCCAAAACTAATATTGCTTAAGGGGGCTAATAATATTGACCTTAATTAAAAAATTAAAACTGCTTTTATTCTAGCCGAAATAAAACAAATAAGACTTTCTCCAGAAGAAAAAATATTATAGGAAATGCTGTGAGAAATTCCTGAATCTGTTAAACATCATTTGGGAAATATTTGAGAGACTAAGGGTGAATAATTTAGTCTTCCACTGTACTCGAGATGAGCATGCAGGGACGGGCACTATAGAAAAGCATGCTGACTTCAGAGATGTTACTGTGATATTAATGTGTGTGTGTGTGTTCTCAGTAAAGAGCCCGGTCAGCAGCGGGTGAAGCGTTGGGGTTTCTGCTTCGATGAGGTCTTGAAGGATCCGGTGGGCAGAGAACAGTTCCTCAAGTTTCTGGAGTCTGAGTTCAGCTCGGAGAATCTGCGGTAAGAAGATCAACAACTCTACAGCGCCATCTGCTGCTGTTATACACACATCACCACTACACACACATATATTTTTTTATATTTCAAAGTTAGTTTGTAGTTCTGTGGTGGTTGATTGACAGTTGTATTAATGTTGTGTGATGGTTGTACGACTGGTTGTAATATGGTTGTATTGTTGTTGTGTGATGGTTGTATGTTGTGAAATACTATTATGATGGTTGTAGGATTGGTTGTAAGATTGTAAGTTGGTTTCACACACATCACCACTACACACACACACACTCACACTGTCAACAAAGCGGCTCTACTGATGAGCATGATGCTTGATATCTCAGTATTGGCACACATTAAAGGTATTTGTGTTGTGTTTTTAATAGTTACTATTTTACAGTGTATTATTCATTTAACATTTTAAAATAATAAATATTGTAATAATCTGTTGAACTATTTATATTATATTATAAAATGAACAGTATTATGATAGGGGTATCGTTGTTGTGGGATGTTTGCATGTTGTGAAATAGTATTGTGATGGTTGTGTAAGGGTTGTAAGAATGTTAATTGTATAATTCTGTGGTGGTTGTATGAAGGTTGTGTTATAGTTGTTGACCAGCTGTAATGTGATTGACTTAATGTTGGAAAAGCCATATTATGATGGTTGTTTTATGGTTGTGTAATGATTGTCTGATGGTTGTGTGATGGTTGAAAGTTGATTGTATTGTAGTTCTGTGAGGGTTATTATAGTTGTGTGATAGTTGTATGAGGGTTTTGTTATAGTTGCGTGATAGTTGCAATGCATTGTGTGTTGGGAAATAGTGTTATGATGGTTGTGTGAAGGTTGTAGGATGGTTAAATGTTGATTGTTTAATTCTGTGGTGGTTGTATGAAGGTTGTGTTATAGTTGTTGACCAGCTGTAATGTGATTGATGACTTAATGTTGGAAAAACCATATTATGATGGTTGTTTTATGGTTGTGTAATGATTGTCTGTTGGTTGTGTGATGGTTGAAAGTTGATTGTATTGTAGTTCTGTGAGGGTTATTATAATTGTGTGATAGTTGTATGAGGGTTTTTTATAGTTGCGTGATAGTTGCAATGCATTGTGTGTTGGGAAATAGTGTTATGATGGTTGTGTGAAGGTTGTAAGATGGTTAAATGTTGATTGTTTAATTCTGTGCTGGTTGTATGAAGGTTGTGTTATAGTTGTTGACCAGCTGTAATGTGATTGATGACTTAATGTTGGAAAAACCATATTATGATGGTTGTTTTATGGTTGTGTCATGATTGTCTGTTGGTTGTGTGATGGTTGAAAGTTGATTGTATTGTAGTTCTGTGAGGGTTATTATAATTGTGTGATAGTTGTATGAGGGTTTTTTATAGTTGCGTGATAGTTGCAATGCATTGTGTGTTGGGAAATAGTGTTATGATGGTTGTGTGAAGGTTGTAAGATGGTTAAATGTTGATTGTTTAATTCTGTGGTGGTTGTATGATGGTTGTATGAAGCAGGGGTTTTCAAACTTTTAGGACACACGCCCCCCCAAATTTGTCCAATTTCACTCGCGCCCCCCCAGGCACCCCTCCCTCGAGCCAAAATTATAATGCATGTGCAAACATCATTCACATATTACTTGCTGCATTTGATGTGCGTAACATTAATTACATTGAAACATAAATATACAGCTCACCTGACGCAGTGTGATGATGAGCCTGTTTCTGTGAGGACAACATGCTAATCTGTGGTCGGATTCCTGACATGACTAACCGTAAATCATCTTTCACAGCCATAGCATACTTGCTTTTAATGTACGTACATACAGAATATGCTGCTTCGCAAAGCCAAGATCACAGAGCCCCGACGGTGTGGTTTAGTCGAACATTGAGTATGTTTACTTGGGCAACAATACTTTAATAGGATTTTAATATGATTAAGACAATACTCTGATTAGAGTCTACCATGTAAACAGCGATTTTTGATCATTTAATCCAACTAAAGTCATAATAAACTAAACAGAAATGGAATTAAGACATGTGGAGTATGCAGATATTAATGACATTACTGAAGTAAACACAGCAATCAATCTATTACCGTCATGTAGGACTTTTAGCTGTGTTTTGTGACCAGATCCAAACCAGATCCACACACACGGCTGTTAGTAAAGGACCACACACACACACACACACACACGTCACGAAATGCAGAGGTTTTTTTATCTTTCCATTCGGCTTTCCAATAAAACCACACTTATCCACAGTCCTTACTTTATAATCGCGTCTAATACCCCAGTTTGTCACGGGGGCATGAATGAAATGTTCATTAGTGAAAGCGAAACTTGAAACGAGCTGCAGTAAAGTCGAAAAATTAAAGATGAAACACCCAAAATTGCATGAGCCTCTGCAGGAAACGTGAATATCCTGGTGACGCAACACTCAAAAAGCGCTTCACGTAACAACTTAATTATATTACTGTAACATGGGGAGTGACAGAGACAACTGGGTTCAGATCCACGTGCGGGTTGTATTAGGTAGTCAGGCAAGCAATGGTCAACACAGGAGCAAACAGATGTTTAAGGGCAATCCAGAGTCGTAGTCAAAAGGCAGGCAGATGGTCAGAAGGCAGGCAGTAAATAGGATGAAACAAATAAACAAGGCAAAGGATCAAAAACACAGCAAAAGCAGACAAAGGAAACGTGTTGTAATGTCACTGTACAGATAACAAGACTCGGCGATGGTAATGAGTGTTAAGTAATGCTGCTTAGGTAGTGTGTGTAATCAGTCTTTGACAATCCTCAGGTGGTGCGAGTGTAATCAGTCAGAATGAGGAAGTGTGTGTGAGTGAAGTGCATGTATGAAAATGTAGTCTAGAAATGGCGGATTTGTAGTCCATAAGTTATTGTGAGTGAAATCCAGCGATCTTAGGAGTTATGATCGCTGGTGATCGTGACAATTATAGTCTTATTAAATTACTGATGTCCATGTAAACATAGTCAGTAGTGTCTTGAAGATCCAGAAGGGGATCCTGCTGATTTGATTCAGAAGGGCACATTTTTTGTCAGACGGCTCACCGGTTTGACTTTCATTCATTCACCGTCATTAGTTTTAAAATGCACCTGCTCCATTTTATTTGTATATATTTTACTGGAACGCATTAACTCTACTGTGGAGCTAGCGTTAATCATATTCCCTCTAGTGAACGCATAAAAATAATATAAATCATCATAAATTACTCGTGCACGGCTCAGTTTCTTGCAGCCCCCTTAATAGGTGCTGGCGCCCCACAGTTTGAAAACCCCTGGTATAAAGGTTGTATTATAGTTGTTTGCCAGTTGTATTATGATTGTGTGATGACTTAACAGTTGTATGTTGGAAAACCCTGTATTGATGGTTGTATTATAGTTGTGTGAAGGATGTATGCTAACTTTATGATGGTTTTCACATGCAGGTTTTGGCTGTCGGTTCAGGAACTCAAGAAACGACCCATTCGTGAAGTACCCACCAGGGTTCAGGAGATCTGGGAAGAGTTTCTGGCTCCTGGAGCTCCGAGTGCCATTAACGTCGACTCCAAGAGCTATGACAAAACCACACAGAACGTCAAAGATCCCGGCAGATACGCTTTTGAAGACGCTCAGGTCTGTGCTAATGATCATCTGACTAGACATATACCGATATTCAATGCAATACACTGATTAATGATTGATTATGCCAACTTTTAGAGTGCTTTTTAGGAATATTCAATATAAATTAACCATTAAGTCATCAAACAATCACATTACAACTAGAAACAACTATAATACAACCTTCACACAACCACCACAGAATTATACAATTAACATTCAACCATTTTACAACCTTCATAATACCATTTCCCAACATACAACATCACACAATACAACTATCACACAACTATAATACACCCATCATACAACTATGATAACTATAATACAACCATCACACAATTACAACACAATCAACTTTTGACTAATAAACAATCATTGCACAACTATAATTCAACCCTCATACTATTGTTTCCAACACACAACCATTAGGTCATCAAACAATCCCATTAAAACTGGTTAATAACTATAATACAACCTTCATACAACCACCACAGAATTTTACAATCAACATTTAACCCTTACACCACTATCACACAACTATAATACAACCAACAAAAAACACCACAGAATAACTATACAATAAACCGATAGATGTCTATAATACCCAACATGCAACAATCACACAACAATACAACAATTGATAATACAACCGTCACGCAACTATCACACAACTATAATACAACCAACAAAAAACACCACAGAATAACTATACAATAAACCGATAGATGTCTATAATACCCAACATAGAACTATCACACAACAATACAACAATTGATAATACAACCGTCACGCAACTATCACACAACTATAATACAACAACCATCGTACAACTGTAATACAACCATCATACCAGTGGTGTAGTCCTTGCTATACGCACGTATACTCAGTATGCTTACTTTTTTCCACGAGCTGTTTCGGTATTACCACTTCTGAGGGTCAATAATTGCATATACCCTTGGTATATCACTTATTTTTCTGATTAAACTTCCCTAATTTTAGTGTATTGTTTTAAATTCTTACTTAAATATGTCCATTTTTCTTTGTGTCCCTCAAAATGATCTGTTCCTGATCCGCCCTAAAATTAAAATCCTAAAATCGCCCCTGTAAAACAGTATTACACATCATGCTCTTAATCATGCTTACCGCTACAGGGAACGACACTACATATAACACTAAAAGCGATGAGGCAAAGGCTACACAAAAATCACGTAACAATATACTATTTATAAGGGTAACTACTACTATAAAATAGCGACAGCAGAAGACAGATTCCTCTAATAGTTTGGTTTAAAACAAGCATGCACGAAAGTGACAATCAAAAATAATGGCTGATTGACGTTTAAAGGAACCTATTAAATGTAAAGTAATAAGCCAGTAAAGAAAGTAAGTTGAAAAGCCGTCTTTCCATGTATGCACACACAGGCCCTATTGAGTTCACTTAAATAAAAGTGAACTAAATTGTTGTATCTATCTTGATTGACTTGATTAATCTTGATCTGATATGAGCTACATGCTGTATACATACAGCCAATCTCTGAGTCTGCTGGGGGGGAGCACTATTAGCTAAACATAAATCATTAAATAGGATTAAACTATTAGCATCTCCCTTTAAAATGAACAAATTTGTTTATTTTAAATGAAAATTGTCATCATTTACTCGACCTTTACTTGTTCCAAACCGGTTTGTCTCTTTTACCTTCTGTTGAACACAAAAGAAGATATTTTGAAGAAAGCTGGAATCCTGTAACCATTGACTTACATTGACATTTTTTTTTCTTCCGTTGTAGAAGTTAATAGTTACATGTAACTGATGTAAAAAAACAAAAAGAAAAACAGAAATATATATATATATATATATGAATAAAAGACACATTGACTTTCGTAGTTTCTTTGCCTACTTTCAGTTAAAATTTGGGTCGGGTGTTATAGTACACCACCTTTTTATTTAGAACTACACCACTGCATCATACAATTATAATCCCACCACCACCACCACGCAGCTGATGTTCATCACAGCAGAAAATACTTGAAATGCGATTTAATTTCAACATTTTCTTATTAATCTGGCTTACAACATTGACAATTCTGTGACAGCCACGAGTCAGGACACCATTCATATTTCTGCCGCGCCACAGCACCATCTGAGTTTCATTTTAAATAACATGCGAATGTGCGCGTCTGGTGTGTGATACTATAAACTGTCATGTGCGCGCCGCAACACGTCTGGTGTGTGACCCCCTTAAGGCTTCATTCGTTAACATCATTTAATTTAACTAAAGTCACTGTAATTCCAACTACAAAAGCATTTATTTATCAATCTTAGCTGATGTTAACTTCTTAGTTAATGTAATAATAAGGCATTAAAATCAATAGTCATAGCTATTTAATTAAATTGAGTTAATAACTAATAAAGGTCTGTAGTTTTTATCAGCTTAGCCCTATTATAGTTTGTTGATTTTATTGCATTAAAGTATGAGACTTTAATGTTTCCTATTCTTCTGTATCATCCTATTGCAATTTAATTAGTTAAACACATGGTCACACTTTATTTTGATGGTCCGATTGTTGAATTTAAGTTACTAATGCTCATTAGATTATAAGTAGACTGTTAGGTTGGGGTTAGAGTTAGTGTTAGTTGACATGTACTTGCTAAGTTACTTATAGTCAGTTAAATGTCTGTTGAAGGAGCAGAATCAGCAGATATTAAGAAGACAGTCTACTAATACTCTAATGGACCATCAAAATAAAGTCTTACCCAAAACATGTATTTACTCTGATCATGTATAGCTGGATGCAAAACTATCAGCCCTCCTGTGAGTTTTTTATTATTATTTATTTTAAGATTTCCCAAATGATGTTGAACAGATTGAGGAGTTTTTCACAGTATTTCCTATAATATTTTTTCTTCTAGAGAAAGTCTTATTTCTATTTAGTTTGGCTGAAATAAATACATTTACACTTTTTTCTAGTCAGTTTTAAGGTTAATATGATTATATTATTATTATTATTCTATTGTCTGCAGAACAACGCTGACCTGCTTTCACAAAGTAGGACATGTTCTTGAATTAACATCTATGTTGGGTCTGGAACAGGATTCCAATCAGCCAATTAGGATTAATGGATATGTTCACCATTTATGTTAAGTTTAGGCGTACATTTAGATGTTCTCCAACTATTATTCCCCTCTGATTTTGGGATTAATTTACAGCTATGGTTGGGTTTAGGGCTAGGGAACAGGTATGGATTATATTTTCAAACAAAAATTATGTTCCAGAATCATCAACATAGATGTTAATCTAGGATCGCATCGTATTTTGCAAAATCATGACGTGCTGCAGAACAATCTGTTCATTATCCTTACCTAACCTAGTTAAGCCTTTAAATGTCACATTAAGCTGAATACTAGGATCATATAATAAACATATGTAGTAAAATAGTATGTACTGTTATGGCAAAGACAAAAGAAAGTAGTTATTAAAACTAGTAAACATTAAAATGTATTGATTATTTATTTTTAAAAGAATTAAATTTCACAGGAGGCTGAATAATGTTGTCTTCAACTGTACATACAATAGAACTATACATCAGTTTTTGCTTATTGTATCTGTTAAACTAATCTTTTTGTTTGATACCATATACTCAAAATAAAACCGCTGCTTAAATGAGCTTAAACAACACAATCCCTGAGCTTTTTATCTTAGTTTTTAATGTTCAGTCCACTTAAATTTGTTAAAGTGATAAAGTTAACTTCATCGATTTGTGTTGGGATTTTTTTTTTTTCAGTGTGTATAGTGATAAAAGCTTAAGTAATTCATTGTAAAGCCTATTTGTGACTGTATGTGTGTTTCCTCCACCAGGAGCACATTTATAAGCTGATGAAGAGTGACTCCTACAGCCGCTTCATCAGATCCAGTGCCTACCAGGAGATGCTGCAGGCCAAGAAAAAGGTAAAGGCTCTGAAACGGCTGGAAACTGCCATCTGAGCGTCTCTGGACACCTGGCCGTCTAAAACACACACTGCATGCAGAGCCGGAAACACTTCTCTTAGGGATCAGGGCGGATGTTAAGGGCACTTAAGGAACACTGCTTTCGGCAGGTTAGGGTTTAAGTGGCAAAACTAGTAGTGTGTCAACTAGTTTACCATTTCTGATTCATTAATTAATTGAACATATTTGGTATAATCAGGTTTCATTTGTTCTATATTTATTGAAATGTTACTTGTTTTCTAATTAGTTTAATATGAGCCATTATGTATTATATAAAGATAAAAATAACTGTTTTATCCAATAATATTAATTACTACATCAACCTTAAGTTTCATTTAAAAACACCCAGATTAACAAAAAAATACTATAGTGATTAGTGGCAAATGCTATAGTGTGTTTTAAACCATACTATAGTAAATAATACTAATTACCACATTAACCTGATGCAAATGTCAAGAATTAACAATAAAAATACTTCCAATACTAATACTTTTATACTAATTTAGAAACACCCAGATGAAAAAAACTACTATAGCCCTTTGTAGTAAATACTATAGTGTGTTTTTAAACTAAATTACTATAGTAAATAAAACAAATTACTACATTAACCTGATGCAATTGTCATGAATTAACAATAAAAATACTTCCACTACTAATACTTTTATACTAATTTAGAAACACCCAGATGAAAAAAAAAACTACTACAGTACTTCGGGTAAGACTTTAATTTGATGGTTCATTTGAGTATTAATAGACTGTCTGCTTAATATCTGCTGATTCTGCTCCTTTAATGCACATTTAACTGCCTATAAGTAACTTAGCAAGTACTTGTCAACTAACACTAACCCCAACCTAACAGTCTACTTATAATCTAATGAGCATTAGCCGTGATGTAACTTAAATTCAACAAACAGACCATCAAAATAATGTGTGACCGTACTTTATAGTAAATACTATAGTGTGTTTTAAACCATACTATAGTAAATAATACAAATTACTACATTAACCGGATGCAATTGTCATGATGAATTAACAATAAAATACTTCCACTACTAATAATTTTACTAATTTAGAAACACTCAGATGAAAAAAAAACTACTATAGTACTTTGCAGTTAATACCATAGTGTGTTTTAAACCATACTATAGTAAATAATACAAATTACTACATTAACCTGATGCAAATGTCATGAATTAACAATAATTCTTCCACTACTAATACTTTTATACTAATTTAGAAACATTTATAAGCTGTTTAATCAAATAAACACTATAGTGTGTTTTTAAACTAAATTACTGTAGTTTTTTTTTTTCATCTGGAAATATTTCCATTGTTTATTCATGACATTTGCATCAGGTTAATGTAGTAATTATTTACTATAGTACGGTTTAAAACACACTATAGTATTTACTACAAAATACCATAGTAGTTTTTTTCATTCATTCATTCATTTTCTTTTCGGCTTAGTCCCTTTATTAATCCGGGGTCGCCACAGCGGAGTGAACCGCCAACTTATCCAGCACATGTTTTACGCAGCGGATGCCATTCCAGCTGCAACCCATCTCTGGGAAACATCCATACACTAGGGACAATTTAGCCTACCCAATTCACCTGTACCGCATGTCTTTTGACTGTGGGGGAAACCGGAGCACCCGGAGGAAACCCACGCGAACACAGGGAGAACATGCAAACTCCACACAGAAACGCCAACTGACCCAGTGACCTCCTTGCTGTGAGGCGACAACACTACCTACTGCGCCACTGCGTTGCCGTAGTATTTTCATCTGGGTGTAAATACATTAATGAAACCTTATTGTAAAGTGTGGCTGAGTTTGTACAACAACAACAAACCTGATTAACTAATTAAAATAAGAAAACAGTCGTGACTATTAACAGTCTATTATTTACAGTGCGTCTACATGTGAATTCTCATGCTGAGAAATCTGTTTTGTTGTTTATCTTAATGCAAATGAGCTCATTCTCGTGTTATAAATCCAGCTTGAGCGTGTTCTTCTGCTGGATTGATGGCGGTGTGCATGTTCATGTTCTCTCAGTGCCATATCATGTTGTCTTGGTTCTGCTTGAGTTGTTTCTCATTCTGTTCTTCTTTTTGCTGATTGTTTCTATTAAACGTCTCGTTCTCCGTCACTCCTCCGCGTCTTTGCATGCCTTTCTCTTTTTTCCCTTTTCTGTCTGCTTTGTTTTGAAGTGATGAAACAGGAAGTGCTGAGCCTGATTGTCTAGTACCGCGGTAAGTGTGTCAGTCAGACAGGCCAATGATGTTTCTGAAAGAGTCTATTCTGCTCAACGCTGCTGCTTTCATTTGATCAGAATACCCTTAAATTAAACAGTACACTACGTTTGTTTGACTTTAATTAATAATATCTGATATTTAACAGACATTTTAAATATTTGGTTGGAAATAAATGCTTTTTCTCTGTGATGTGCAAATGAAAACAACAGCAGCTTTCCACTTGTGATGCGTCATAGATATATTCACTAGATATCGCATACGGACCCTGAGCATGCGTCAATAGCGCCGCCACATTTGTACAGTGCTCCCAGGACAAATGTCATTCAACTGCACTAGTCAAGACTAAAGCCAAACTGAAGATGCTGGACTTTAGCGCTGTGTACGGGTGTAGTAGTAAGCAAACAAAAACAAAGCACAAAGGCAGAACATTTCATTTCCTTTATCAAGTTTTTGTATGTTAGGAAGTTTTGTGTTCAACATTATTGATGATAATACAGTCACAGCACTGAGCATAAGGTAAAGTAGCACCAACTTGCACTAAACACTAGGCTTATGCTAGTTTTGTTAAATAAAATCAGCAAACACTGTAAATTAAATATGGCATTATTATATTAAATTATAATGTTTGTAATTAAAAAAATATCTGCGTACTGACCAGTGGGAAAATTCCCGATCATAGATATATGTATGTGTGTATATCTATAGCTCTGGATGGTCAGTCCACCACGGCACCTTGGTCCCACATTCATTTCAAAGGAGCGCTACCCTGTACTAAAATGGCGGCTCTTTTGACGCATTCCTCTTAATAGACAACAGCAGCAGCGTAGGCGACATCTAATGTAAATAGGTGTGTTCGACATGAAGCACAGCTGCAGCCGGTGATCAACGAGATTAGCTGAGTGCAGGCGGGGGTGGAGATGAAAACGCACGTGCTTGTTGTCATGCGGTGAACTCGGCCAATCGTATAATAACATGTGACAGTCACGTGGTGTCGGCGCAGCATCAATCCGGACAAAATTTCTAACCAGCATGCACCGCTTTAAGACAGTTTTTGATCGATCTGCGCAGCGCTGCATGAAGTCGAACGCACCTAGTATCTATGGTGTCCCGTGTGCTGCTGGTCATGTGACCATGATGTCATGCGTGTTTCTGGTTATGAGGTTTGTTTCTGATGGGTTGATGAACTCTGTTTCCCTTCACAGAAAAGCAAGAATCTTTTCTAGGCTGTGAATCACAGGTGAGAGCGCACACTTCTCTGTCGAGCTGAAATATCAGTACACAGATATCAAACTAAATTTAGTAAAACCACAGTTACATAATAACATATAGAATCTACTGTATATATCACACCTAAAATATGTGCTTATTATAGTACCATTTATTCTAGCATATTAAAATAACGTTTATTATTTATAATACAATGTTTAAAATGCAGCTCATTTTAGTGCCTCATGAAATATCCAGCAAATATTTACCCCCAACCCCCCTCCCCCTTTTTTGTTTCCTTTCTTCCTCCATAAATTGAGTTGAAATATCTCGTCCTCTGCGGTGACTGACGCTCTTCATGTGTTTTTCAGGTCTGGCAGACGAATGAGAGGCTTGTAAAACCATGCTCATGTCAGACGTCACGTCACAGCTTTGCTCCAGAACCAGCAGATACAATCACCTTCTTTCTTCATCATCCTCATCGACACCATTATCATCTTACATGTCAGTCATCTTTATCTGTTTTTCATCTTCATTTTCAGTCATAACAATCTTCATCAATATCATCGGTCACGCTTTATTTTGATGGTCCGTTTGCTAAATTTAAGTTACATCACAACTAATGCTCATTAGATTAAGAGTAGACTGTTAGGTTGGGGTAAGGGTTAGTTGACATGTACTTGCTAAGTTTCTTATAGTCAGTTAAATGTCTGTTGAGTGTCTGTATCAGCAGATAATCTAATACTCTAATGGACCATCAAAATAAAGTCTTACCATATCATCATCAACACATACCTTTCTTCATAACTATCATCTTCATCACCATAATATAACCGTCATCAATACCACTATACTACTACTTTCATTACCCTCATCTTCTTCATGACAGTCATCTTCATCAACACAAATAGTTTTCTTCATAACCATCATCATCTTCATGACAATCTTCATCTCCATCAATGTCATCCTCATCAACACAGTTTTCTTCATAATCATCATAATATAACATCATCAATATCACTATACATTTTTTTTCAGCAGCATCATCATCATCTTCCTCATTAACACAACTGATTTTCTTCATAACATCATCACCATCCTTTTCATGACAATCTTCATCATCATAACATAGCCATCATCAATAATCACTATACAATGTTTGTTTCATCACCATCTTCATCAATGTCCTCCTCATCAACACAACAAATTTTTGTCATAACATCATCATCACCACCTTCATCATCATAATAGAACTGTCAGCAATATCATTGTACTAATTCTGGTAAGACTTTATTTTGATGGTCCATTAGAGTATTAGTAGACCTCTGCTTAATATCTGCTAAACAGACATTTAACTGACCATACGTAACTTAGCAAGTACATGTCAACTTACCCCAACCTAACAGTCTACTTATAATCTAATGAGCATTAGTTGGCATGTAGATGTAATGTAACTTAAATTCAACAAACGGCCATCAAAATAAAGAGACTAATTAATTTGAATCTTTTTTCATCCTCAACACGACAATCTTCATTATCATCATCAATACTTTATCGCAATCATAATAATATATCGCTATACAATTGTTTTTCTTCATCATCATCATCGTCATCTAAACACAAATATTCAGGGTTCATACACATTTCTACTACAAAAACTCCATGACGTTTCCAGGACTTTCATGAGCGAATGTGTCCTGTAATGTCTACATATACGTGGTAAAACCATGCACGTTCAGTTTATTACAGCAGATCATTCAAAGCAGTCTATTCAGTTGAAATGTATTTTTATATCCATGTCAAATTGATTTCAATAATCCTTGCACTAATAAAGTGAGCGCATGTGTTTGGCCAAGGACAGTAAAGACGATTAACCAATATTCAACTACACAGATATTGGTTCAACTCATTTCCGTGTTCTTCTGTCAAAATTGCATGACTTTTCCAGGTTTTCCATGACCTTATGAACCCTGAATAACTGTGGCCATCATCAATATCACTGTAACATCCTCAGATCATGTTCTTCATCATATCTGGAGCTGTGGGACACAAGTCTTCGGATCTTCATCATGTTCAGTCCCTCTTCTTCTCCTCTGATGGCTTTATTTTTCTACAACACACTGATCTGCTGAAAGACTGAAGTGAACGGATGAGTAAAGCATCGCCCAGCTGACAGAAACACCTCTACACAATCCTCTCTTTTTAAATAGATCTTTGTTTTGGGGGGTGAACATTACAGGCTGACCATATGTCAGGTGGGGGGGCATTTGGCCATTTGAGTTTTCTAAAACTCCTCATTTGTCTGGGCTTTTGCTTTCTGCAGTCCTCAGTAATTGTATGAGTTTTTGCATTATTTTCTCTAAGCAACATTTGTGCACACCAGCATTGGCCAGTGAACTGAAATGTGGTCACACTAAGATTATATTAGGACATTGGCAACATGATGGGAAACAAAGGTTAGATGTATTGCTTCAGACAAGTAGTTTCATTTGACCCAGGACCACAAAAACCATCACAAGTGGACACTGAGATTTATACATAAACCAAAAATATAATCTGTCCAGTAATATTTGGCTGAGATATAATCATTTGGAAATCTGATAATAAAAAAAATACTGAGGAAATCCACTTTAACTTTGTCTAGTTTCAGTGACTCAAGGATGACACCCAGATTTCACACACAGGGGGATCTGAAGACAGATAAGCTGGCCTGAATACAGTCTTATCATCACTTAATATTAAAAAGTGTGGGCTAGCCAGATTTGAATCTCTTGTAAGCGCCTTAGTAAGGTACTGAGTAGTCAAATCTGATGAAGATTCAGTTTTAAAAGCGAAACAATTATCATACGTAGTCGTTTTCTTTTTTCTTTTTAAGAAAAATTAAATGTAGAAGAGAAGATTGAGTGATGACAGCAAAACAAACTAATATAAAGAGTGCATATCAGGACTGGGCCACCAAATCCATCCACAGTTCTGGAGGATTTAACTTATGTTTGCTCATAACTGTAATTGAACGTTTCTACAAAGTTTCCTGTCAGCTGGGAAACTCAATCACTGCCATTTGTTCCAGATTAATGTTAGAAATATGCTGAAAGGGTGCGTCGTCAATAATGGATGTACAGTGTAGACTGCAATTGATGTTACTAATAATAATAAAGCTAATAATGGACTGCTTTAACACTCATATTTGACCATCTGAACAATAAACATGAGCCGGCTGTGTTTCCATCATTTGTTCTGGACACGACAGACGAATGAATGATGACGTGTGTGTGTGTGAGAGAGAGATCTGCGTCATACAGTGTTTCATTTCAGTTTCTTGTAAGGAGAATCACTGCAATCCAAAGATTCTGAGCAGTGTGTGTGTGTGTGTGTGTGTGTGGCTTCATTTACTGTAGATTCACTGACTGTACAGAAATACACTCTTCAATAAAGGAGTCCAGATGAAGAGCAGCTGTCTGACCTCATCATTTCACCTGACCACAGTCTATTATATCTTCAACAACAAAACACACACACTTAATACATCAGCTATATACTACATAACTGCAGGTTAACCATGTTCATATACAATATCTTCAATTAACTAGTAACTAATAGATAGGGCCAGACTGAATCTGCGGACGTTTTTTGCTATTTCTGCGGAGAATTTTGGTAAAAATCTGCTGATTTCTGCGGAATTATTTTGGGAGAATCATAACTAAAACCTTAATATGTGAAATAAAAAATAATATCTTTTTAACTTTTATTTAATGTATAAAATGCAAATCCAATTAGATCCAATTTATTTGGTAAACAAAGCAAGTCTCTCATATAGTATCTCTACTAAAAGACAGAAAATATTACTGTAGAAACTGCATTGTACATAAATCAGATGAACATTTTCATATTAGTCAATAATATTACATGAACCGTGCTCAGGCACACCGCTTCCAATCGGGCACGCTCTGCATTGTTTGCATGTTGCAGGCTACGTAATTTACGTAGGAATTTGCGTTTTTAGCGGGACCATAGACATAATAAATACTTTATATTTATAATAATATAATATATTAAATAACAATTAATGAATAATATATATTAATTTATTATCTATGGGCGGAACCACGGGCTGGGCCGCTCGGAGGTTGATTCTGGGCCGCATGTGGCCCCGCAGGCCGCCAATTGAATAGCCCTGCTCTAAAGTCTGACATTTACAAATACAAAAAAATCCCAAAAGTCTTTGCAAATGTGAATTAAAGACAGGCTTCATCCTCCTAGGGCTTGAGTGTCCACATATGTGGACAGCACATTTGAGCTCTTGAGTGTCTATTTAAAATACTTGGTGTCTGTAACAAAATATAAAACATTCAGTGTCATCCTGCAACTCTTTTACAGCATATGAAATGTCCCAAACACTATTTTTAACTGTCCAAAATGGGAAAAATTTTGTTTTTACTCTCTGATAGTCAAAGCAAGTGCAAAAAAACATTCTATATTAAATATGCATTAAAAAACAGCCAGGAAAAAGTGTTTTATGTAAATTGGGACCACGAGTCCACATATATGGACATAATTTTCTCTAAAAGTACATCATATCAAAAGAAGATACTTAGGTTTTTATTCTAATTAGGTTCTAATAAGCCCAAATAGCAAAGAGAAATAAAAATACATGTAAAAAAACAGCTTGGGCCTTAAGAGGTTAAAGTCAGAAGAGGCTGCTCTAGTGTCAGATTTTATTTAAAATATATAAAATAAGACTTTTACGAATACAAAAAAGACAAACTAATGTATTTCTAAATATGAATAAAGACATTTGAGTCAAATTAAAGAACTAAAGTTGTTTTTTCCCCAAGTTTTTCCTCAAGCTTCAGATATATGTAGTAATATATAATATATGAAGTGTTGTGCTGCTGGTTGAACAGTGGTTTCAACAATAACACTCACAATAATGAACTTCAACTCTGAACACTGGACTGATGCGGTTTCAGTTTACTAGAATGTCCATGTTAAGCTGCTTTGACACAATCTACATAGTTTAAGGCACTATAGAAATAAAGATGAATTGAATAAACTGTTGTTATACAGACATACCTTTTAAATGAGTGTGTAATTTATTTCCAGCAGTGAAGTGTGTAAAAAGCACAAATCCAGCAGGTGTCGCTGTAACACAGACATAAACACACACACAGATCAGTCAAACACACTGTATTCTCGCACATCCACTCATACAATCACACAGAGCTGAAAATATCATGTACAGAAATCTCTTCATAACATTGAACACAAGTCACAGTGATTTCCTTTTATTCTACCCATTATAAGTGGAGGACAGCTTGTTTCAATACCTGATTCTTCAGTGAGGAGGATGATGATGATGACGAAGTGCACATCTCTCTCTAGTGTGTGTGCAGATCCTCCACAAACACTGCAGTAAAACACATCATTTAAACACAGACGTGCACATGACCGTTCTGGGATTTTAATACAAATATGAGACAAACAAAAACAAACAAAGATGCAACATTTATTGAAAATGGAAATGTGTCCACTTTATTAGGTACACCCTTCTAGTACAGAGTTGGGCCATTTTTTCCTTCAGAGCTGCCTTAGTCCTTCATAGATTCAACAAGCTACTGGAAATATTCCTCAGAGATTTTGCTCCATACTGACATGATAGCATCACACAGTTGCTGCAGATTTGTCGGCTGCACATCCATGATGCCAATCTCCCGTTCCCTTGTGCACAAATGCCTTGTTGATGCCAGAGGTCAGAGGAGAATGGCCAGACTGGTTCCAGCTGATAGAAAGGCAACAGTAACTCAAATAAGCACTCGTTACAACCGAGGTCTGCAGAAGAGCATCTCTGAACACACAACACGTCCAACCTTGAGGCGGATGGGCTACAGCAGCAGAAGACCACACCGGGTGCCGCTCCTGTCAGCTAAGAACAGGAAACTGAGGCCACAATTCACACAGGCTCACCAAAACTGGACAATAGAAGATTGGAGAAACGTTGCCTGGTCTGATGAGTCTCCATTTCTGCTGCCACATTCGGATGCTCGGCTCAGAATTTGGCCTCAACAACATGAAAGCATGGATCCATCCTGCCTTGTATCAGCAGTTCAGGCTGGTGGTGGTGGTGTAATGGTGTCGGGGAGATTTTCTTGGCACACTTTGGGTCCATTAGTACCAATTGAGCATCGTGTCAACGCCACAGCCTACCTGAGTATTGTTGCTGACCATGTCCATCCCTTTATGACCACAGTGTCTCCATCTTCTGATGGCTACTTCCAGCAGGATAACGCACCATGTCATAAAGCGTGAATCATCTCAGACTGGTTTCCTGAACATGACAATGAGTTCACTGTACTCAAATGGCCTCCACAGTCACCAGAGCTCAATCCAATAGAGCACCTTTGGGATGTGGTGGAACGGGAGATTGGCATCATGGATGTGCAGCCGACAAATCTCCAGCAACTGTGTGATGCTATCATGTCAATATGGAGCAAAATCTCTGAGGAATATTTCCAGTAGCTTGCTGAATCTACGCCATGAAGGATTAAAGCAGTTCTGAAGGCAAAAGTGGGTCCAACCTGGTACGAGTAAGGTGTACCTAATAAAGTGGCCGATGAGTGATCTTGCAGCAAAACAACAACAAAAAAAAAACATGTGAATAAAAATGACAAAGAATTCTTTTTAAACATCTTTTTTCTTGAGTATAAAAGTAGAAAATCTGAAGAGAGAGAAAAGCTGAGTTAGAGAGAGAGAGAGGGAGGGATAGAGAGGGAGTGTGTAGTGTCTCTGCGTTTTAGAGAGAGTGTGTTTTAGAGAGAGTGAGAGAGAGAGAGAGTGTGTGTTTCAGAGCGAGAGAGAGTGTGTATGTGCGCGTGTCTGAGTATCAGAGAGAGTGTGTGAGTGAGTGAATGTGTGTGTGTTTCAGAGAGCAGGAGACAGAAACAGAATGTGTGTGTTTCAAAGCGCGCGCGCGAGAGAGATTGTGTGTGTGTGTGTGTGTGTGTGTGTGTGTGTGTGTGTGTGTGTGTGTGTGTGTGTGTGTGTGTGTGTGTGTGTGTGTGTGTGTGTGTGAGAGAGAGAGAGAGAGTTGTGGCATGATTTGTTTGCTGATCGGAGCCAATAGAAAGCTGGCAGTTTGATCAGATCCACATGCGAGAGACGCAGAAGAAGGAGCAGCGCGCACACACACACACACACACACACAGATTTATAGAGTCCGTCAGAGATCAAACTCTCAGTCAGACACACTGAAGACTCTCAGCGGCTGAACATCCATGGGCTTCTTCATCATCATCATCTTCAGCAGTGTCTGAGCGCACACTCCAGCAGGTGAGTCACACACACACACACACACACACACACACACACTCTCTCATCAGGTGTGTGTTTGAGTGGATTACGTCTGTTTGTGCTCTCGGTGAGCTCTCCTACCAGCACTGAGGATTTACCAGTCTCTAATCTGCGTTTCTGATTTCTGCGTGCCGATCACACACACACACACACACACACTGTAGAAGCAGAACTACAGTAATGAATGGATTATTGGTCTGATTAAGCAGAGCTGCTCTACAGATTTACACCAGACTCCATCTACTGAGCACTTCTGACTTTCCTCTGAATCATTTGATCATTCCAGTGTGTTTGATTATATTTAACATTTGTATCAATATTGGAGTCTGTGGCACGGTGGCTCAGTGGTTAGCACTGTGGCCTCACAGCAGGAAGGTCACTGCTTCGAGTTCCGGCTGGGTCAGTTGGCATTTCTGTGTGGAGTTTGCATGTTCTCCTCATGTTGGTGTGGGTTTCCTCCGGGTGCTCTGGTTTCCCCCACAGTCCAAACACATGCGCTATAGGGGAACTGATCAACTAAACTGGCCATAGTGTATGAATGTGTATGGGTGTTTCCCAGTGCTGGGTTGCAGCTGAAAGGGCGGTTAATAGTTGGCGGTTCATTCCGCTGTGGCGACCTCTGATAAATAAGGGACTAAGCTGAAGGAAAATGAGTGAATAATTATTAGAATAGGATACGATTACTTTAATACACTCAAAATATAAAGTGAGCTGAAACAACACAATTCTTGAGTTTTTTAGCAGACAATTAACTCATTTTTATTCAATCCACTTAAAGTTGTGAAAATTAAGGGTAACACTATAATAACTACACACTATGAACCTTTTATTAAACGTTGGCAAATAGTGAATTCATTATCTGTTAAGCCAGAGGTGCCCAAAATAGGGCCACAGTTGGTCCATGGTAACCTTTGGTTAGGAGAATGATGGATGAGTTGGTTGGAGCGAATGCATTTGACAGAGCTTGTCATTTCATATTTAATGTATACCCTTTTGTTTCTTTGTTTAATTGAGGAGCTAAAAAAAAGCAACTAAAATTAAATGTTTCATATGAACCAGACTTGTAAATACTGTCACTCGACAGATGGAGGACAATGCACAAGACATCGGTGAACAGATCAAGGCAAAGGCAGGAGCAGCTTGACTAGTGTATTCAGTATTGAACTCCATTGTGTTAGAAATGGGATTGTTTATGTTTTTACTATAATACGTTGATTATAAAACATTAAAATTATACTGCATCATCATTTCATATGTTTTAAAGCAACTTTTTCTAGTTATTTTTAAATAATAAACAAACAAATGAGTAAATATAATGTAATACTGTTTGGTTTATTCAACTTCGGCCCACAGCCCTCAATCAAGTTTGGTTTTTGGCCCTTTATAAGAAACGTTTGGGCACCCCTGTATTAAGCATTAACTCTACATTAATAGATGTTAAGCAGTTTATAAATACTGCTAGAAACGCTCTATTCCTGATTAATCAGCACATGTGTGATGCACTTAATGATTGTGTTTTCATACTTTATTATTGATTCATTTTTCATTACTAAATGAAGTATTGCATTATTTACAAAGCAGGTATTTATGAATAGTTTGAGCTTTTTAAGATCATTTAGAATAAGTAAATGATTAATAAACTATTCAAATTAACCTCATCTCAAATAAAATTACTGTGCAGTTTAAACATCGCTAAATAACACTGAAATGTTGTATCATAATATATCATTATAATATATGTATTGTGTAATATGTATTATAATATATATCATTATATATTTTAATGTTCAGGCATATAGGAATGGTTACTATTTGTTAATAAATGCTATATTAACTCAACTTCATGCAGTTTATGCATTGTAAGTTAAATGATAATTAAAGGCTCAGTATCAAATGAACAATAATCTTTGCAATTCTAAACAATAGAATTACTGTGCAGTTTAAACATTACAGAAGTGTCAAAATACGACATAAAATTGGATAAACAACAGTATAATATTTTAAACATTGATTTCAATAGTTTATTAATCATTTACTGACTCAATCTGAATGATCATAAAAACTAACAAGTACTCTTAAATACAAATGGTTTGTAAATAATGCAATACTACATTTAGTAATGAAAAAACAATGAGTGACAAAGTATGAACGCACAATTATTAAGCACATTATAAATGTGATAAGTCAAGAATAGAGCATTTGTAGCTGCAGTTATAAACTGCTTACTAATGTTTATTAATGTAGAGTTAATACTAAACAGATAATGAATTCACTAGATGATAATGCTTAATAAATGATTTATAGTGTGTAGTTATTATAAAGTTACCAAATTAAGTTAACTTAATCAGTTTGTGTTGGGATAACATGAAGGAATTGTGTGGAACATATGCTTGTCGTGGTGTAAAACATTCGTAAAAATGTGTGTGTTTGTATATAGTGAATGCCCTACAGTAACCTAGCTACTGGGTCACACTTTAGGGATTCATTATTTAATGCATTTACTAACATGAACTAATAATGAACAAAACTCGTAGAGCATTTATAATGATAGTTCAACATTTACTAATGCATTATTAACATCCAAATGCATGCTTGTTAACATTAGTTAATGCACTGTGAGTTAACATGACTTGACAAGGAACAACTTTATTTTACACATGAAGAAATACTGCAATAAATATACTGTTCATTGTTTGGTCATGTTAGTACAGTAAATGCATTAACTAACATTAACTAGTTCAACCTTATTGCAAAGTATTACCAGTTACTGTAAGCCTTTAAACGTCACTAAGCTGAATACTAGTATCTTGATAAATATCTAGTCAAATATTATGTGCTGTCATCATGGCAAACACAAAGGAAAGGTAGTTAGTTATTAGAAATGAGTTAAAGCAATTGGTCACACTTTACAATAAGGTTTCATTGATTCATAAATTTACTAACATTAATTACGATGATGAATTACAGCATTTATTACAGGGCTGCACGATATTGGACAAATCTAACAGTGCGATATTTTATTTCTCTGCGATATTTATAGATTTCTGCGATATATGTATATATATATGTATATATATGCATGTGTATATATATATATATATATATATATATATATATATATATATATATATATATATATATTCAGAACAGTTAAATTATGAATCAAACTATATGATTCATTATATTTGAATTTAGCATGTTTCTGAAATTGGACTATATGAATGAGTGGTTCAGTGACTCTTCTGTCCTCCAACACTGGATTTGTTTGATCTTAATACATTGAAAATTGTAAAATATGACTATAATTCATCATAGCTGTTTTCTATGTGAATCTCTCTTTAAATGTAATTAATATCTGTGATGTAAAGCTGTATTTTCAGCATCATTACTCTAGTGTTCGGTGTCACGTGATCCTTCAGAAATCAGTATAACAGGATTTAATCAAGAACATTTCTGATTATCATCTTCACTGTTAAAAATCATTGTGCTGCTCAGTATTTTTGTTCAAATTGAACGCATTTAATTTTCAGAATTGTAAAAACGTCTTCATATTTAGTCATTTTTAATCATTGTAAAAATTTATGCAGGCTTAATATTTGTAGTCAGTTTGATTCATGCAAGCAGGGATCACTAGAAAAGATAACCTGATTCAATTAAAATGTTTAAGTTGAAGTTTGTATAACTAAATATGAACATTTTAACACAAATAACAACAATATTTGTTGTCAGCATTCATTTAGTTACAGTGGAAGTGTATTTAGTAGTAAACGTGTCAAAGTGTTGTCCTTTATACTTTAGTGTCACATGATCCTTCAGAAATCATTTGATCAAGAACATTTCTGATTATTATCATCATCAGTGTTGAAAATCATTGTGCTGCTTAATGGTTTTGTTGAAATTAAATGCATTTGATTCTCAGAATTCAAACACTAGAAATTAATGCTGAATTCCTACTTTTATTCATTGTTTGTCAATGTAAAAATTCAAGCCGCCGTCATATTTGGCCATTTTTAATCATTGTAAAAATTGATGCTGCCTTAATATTTGTAGTCAGTTTGATTCATGCAAGCAGGGATCACTAGAAAACAATCTGATGCAACTAAAAGGTTTAAATTAAAGTTTGTATATCTAAATATGAACATTTTAACACAAACAACAACAATATTTGTAGTCAGCATTCATTTAGTTACAGTGCAGATGAACAGGAAGTTCAAAAGAACAACATTTATTTGAAACTGAAGTGTGTCTGTAACGTTATAAACATGTTTGCTGTCACTTTATCAATTTATTTGAGTGTATTTAAGAGTAAACATGTCAAAGTGTCATCATTACTCTAGTATTTAGTGTCACATGATCCTTCAGAAATCAGCATAACAAGATTTAATCAAGAACATTTCTGATTATCATCATCAGTGTTGAAAATAACGGTGCTGCTTAATATTTTTGTTGGAACTGAACGCATTTCATTTTCAGAACTCAAACACTAAAAATTGATGCCGCTTTAATATTCTGTCACTTTTAATCATTGTAAAAATTGATGCTGCCTTAATA
This sequence comes from Danio aesculapii, assembly GCF_903798145.1. Classification (NCBI taxonomy): domain Eukaryota; kingdom Metazoa; phylum Chordata; class Actinopteri; order Cypriniformes; family Danionidae; genus Danio; species Danio aesculapii. The sequence goes on along the minus strand of NC_079446.1, from coordinate 49,223,099 downwards.
TTTGTGGTCAGTTTGAGTAGGGATCACTAGAAAAGTTAATTTAATTCAACTAAAAGGTTTAAGTTAAAGTTTGCACAAGTAAATATTAACATTTTAACACAAGTAACAAAACATTTGCAGTCATAACATTCATTTTGCTACAGTGCAGATAAATAGAAAGCTGAAAAGAACAGCCTTTATTTGAAACTGAAGTGTGTGTGTAACATTATAAACATGTTTATTGTCACTTTTGATCAATTTATGGGAGTGTATTTAAGCGTAAACGTGTCAGTGTCATCATTACTCCACTGTTTGATCACATGATGCTGATTTTACACATCAGCCAATCAGAAGCTCGGCCAAACAACTTATTTTAACACATTGATTGTGAGAGCTTGTCATTTGATATAAATGTGCCTTTTGCAATCAGAATCAGTCTTTAAATATATATTCAGTGAGCTATTTAAGTCCTGGTGTCACTTCCTGTGACCTTCCCGTCAGTATTCACAAAGGTCACGATCTTTCCTTTTTCTGCATGACCTTTGTTGACCCCTCATTCAGCTCTCCAACACACAGCATCTGTTCAATCACTAATAATTCACCATAAACAACACGTTAAAAAGGAGATCATTTATCAACTGTGATGCTTTATTTTGGAAAAAGGATCAGGAAATGATTAGTTTTATTAGGAGTAAGACCTAAATTAAAGTTTATTAAGCTGACTGATGTCAATAGTGACACAAAAATGTGACACTGAACCACAAAATCAGTCACAAGGGTCTTTCTTTTCATATTGAGTTGAATAAACAAGCTTCAATTGATTAACATGACATTTATTAATATGTTTTATGTTATGTTTATGATTAAAAACAGAGAAAATTATGAAATATGAGGGTTAAAAAAAAACTAAATATTGAGAATACTTAATATCCTACTGACTTTTGGCACAGAAGAAAACTCAGTAACTCATATAAAATATACACGTGTACCATAAAGCCAGTTTTGTGGTCCAGAGTCACAAACGTACATTTAATTCATAATTTAATATGTTTATATTTAATTTAATAATATTTATATTTAAAGGTGTCATTTTACATCATAAATAACCCATTAAGTATCGCTTTCCCCCCATAAAACTCCTTATTAGCTGCCTATTAATAGTTATTAAGGACGGATTAGGGATGTAGTATAATATGTAGAATATGTGCTTTATAAGTACTAATAAACAGACAATATCTTAATAATAGCCAGCTAATAATAAGCCACTAGTTAAGAGTGAGAATTGGTACTTAAAATAAAGTATCACCGTTTGTTTATGGTGCAAGGAAAAATTGATAGTGATAACAAGCATGTAAGTGTAGTAAGGTAGTATGTAAGTGTAATACATATATTTTACATAACATGCTAATAAATGATGTTAGCTTTGCTCATCTGTGAATCCTGAAGAATGTAATGCATAGGTCTCAAACTCAACTCATGGAGGGCAAATTGAGACCTATGATTGAATGCGTCACAATTTACGCAACGATATGGAAAACTGATAATAATAAACAGAATGCTTCTTGATCATCAATTTCTGAATCCATGCCCCTATATTTACTTGAATTATTTATTACGTGAAGTTTTAAATATTGCATAAAAACTGCTTAAATGGAAACGCCAAGATGTGCATTTATTTTGAACAACTGAGCAGGATGAACTTTTTATCTGATAAGATAAAACGTGCATAAACTATGATGTAAACACATTTACTGAATAATCTCCAGCTTGCGCTTCAGTGTGCGTGATGTGATTTAGTTTGTCAGATGCTGATCAGATATAAATTTGAGGGTGTTTGCGTCATTATGGAGTTTGCAGCTTTACATGTTTCCAGCTCTCCATTGTTGCAGATCTGAAATGTTGTTCTGCTGATTATAAAAGGCCTCAGCCCTCCGTCAGTCCATCATTACTATTATTATTATTATTCCCTTCAGAACAAAGATTCCCTTCTTGAGCAACTGTTTGCGCTCCCATCTCACACCTCCTAAAGCCACCACATTCACCGCGTTCATTGCATTTCGTCTTCTGAGGCGCAGCTCATTTATTACAGGAGAACAAACAGCGTGCAAACAGTGCATCAAACTCCACTTCTCTCAGCAATATTTGCTCCAGTTACTCAGCAAGCAGTGATTTTGTTCTCTTTAGTTTCTCATTGACTGGAAACGCTGCTTTATTCACTGATGTTTGATGCCATATTCAGTCTCATTCACATCTTTGGATAGAAACGGGAATAATGCTGATAAAACTAAATCAGCTTTATATCACAGATATAAATGACACTTTACTATATAGTCACATAGCAAACAGCTATTTTAAATTCTAATAATATTTAGAATAAAAATAAAATATATTTAAATACAGTACTGTGCAAAAGTCTTCGGCCAAAAGAATTTGAATTATCAATTTACATTTCCAAACACTGTTTTTTATTTAATTACAATTAATGAGAAAAATAATGTTATAATGCCATTAATGGTAATTATATATCATTTTTAGAAATTTAAATCAATAAATCAAACCGACAAACCTTTTTTAATTAAGTTAAATAAGCTTTAATATTTGGTTTATGATATGAAAATATGAAGTCTGGAATTTAAGGGTTCAAAAAAATCTAGATATTCAGAGTTGTTATATATAATCACAATTAATGGGGAAAATAATGTTATAATGATGTCATTGTAATTATAATTACTATTGAGAAAAACAATGTTATAATGTCAATAACAGTAATTATATGTAAAGTTTGGAAATCAAATTGATATCAAACTGACAAACCTTTTTTTAATTGAGTTAAATCGGCTTTAATTAATTAATATGAAAAATATGAAATCTGGAATTTGAGCGTTCAATAAAATCTAAATATTGAGACCTGCTGCAGAAAGAGTAGAGAAATAACCCACTTTAAACTCTTTTTTTTTGGTGAAAATACAAGTGGCCTAAAATGTTTGCACAGTAGCGTACATGTAAGAAACCTTCTCCAACAATAATTCACAATTTTTACTGTATTTTTTAACCAAATACTTTACTGTGTAAAAACCATAGTATCCCTCCCCCCCCAAAAACAGGTTTAAAGTGGGTGATTTCTATACGTTTCTGAAGCATCTTAGTTTGAAATATCAATTTACATTTACAAACATTTTATATATACAGTGTAATTACATAATTATAATCAATGACAAAAATGTGGAAATGCTACAGAAAATTAAATAAAGAAATAACCAACTTTAAAGATTTTTTTTGGTAAAAATACTGGTGGCCTAAGACTTTTGCACAGTACTGTATTTGGTACAAAAATACAGTAAAAACTACTAGAATTTAAAATAGCTGTTTGCTATGTGACTATATAGTAAAGTGTCATTTATATCTGTGATATAAAGATGATTTGTTAGCAGCATTACTCCAGTTTCTATCCAAAGATGTGAATGAGACTGAATATGGCATCAAACATCAGTGAATAAAGCAGCGTTTACAGTCAATGAGAAACTAAAGAGAGAAAAATCCCCGCTTGATGATAAACATGCAGAACTATTGCTGAGAGAAGTGGAGTTTAGTGTGGTTGGGATTCACTACTGTGGTGTTTTTTCTTCTCTAAAGCCTGGTTTAAAGCCTTGCATGTTGCCGTGCATTTAAATTTCCACGTGCTGTTTGTGTTGCTCTGCAATAACACTTCTGAAACGCTAGCTGGCAGTGAGGTTATGTTCCTCTGTGTCGAGTTTCTCCGCTGGTGTTTTGTTTTTTCCGAACGCTACCTTAATGTACAAGTGGCTCAAACTCACTCATTTTGAGGCAGGAACCGGCGGACATGCAACAACAACAGTCTCCATCTGGAGCTCCTTCATGGGACTCGACAAAAATCAGCCTTATTATATGAGCTGCGCCTCAGAAGACGAAGACGAAATGCAATGAACGCGGTGAATGCGGTGGCTTTTGGAGGCGTGAGATGGGAGTGCAGACAGATGCTCAAGACAGTTCTGGAGGGAATAATAATAGAATGAACACATTTGGTGAAGATACTAGTGGCCTTTTGCACAGTACTCAAACCTCCTCCAAACACAGAGGATCTTTTGGCTCCTAAGAGAGGAGAATCCTGTCTGAAAGGCTCATGAATCTTCAGTGTGAGCGTCTTGAGCAACACACAGATCAGAGTTTGAGTTCAGGCTCTTCAGATTTATGGTTTCTCCGTGGTTTGCTGAACTGCAGATTGTGGAGGAACCAGCCGCTCTCTAAATATTTCCTTTATGGGAATGAATCAGTCACATTTGTTTTGCCTTCCGGCGACGCCACATCTGTGCTAAAGATGTCCAGAGTGATTGACGGATCATTCGCTCGCTCTCGCCTGACAAATTAAACATAATCCGCCACTTCCTGTCTTCACAGGAAATGGTGAACACTCGCCCCGAGACATTACTGCAGCACAGAACAGACAGAACTATTGACAGATGCATGGGGGAATATGATAATATGGCAGCAAGAGTTTAAATCACCCAATATATATATATATATTAGTCTGAAATTAATTCTGTAATGCAGTAAATTATTAAAAGATTGAATTTAAATAGATGTTACTTTAGTTTAGGTCACTAATTTATGCTATTAATTACTGGCTTATTACCGGCCTATTATTAAGATATGAACTGTTTATTAATAAAGTATGATCTTATTCTGCATCCCCTATCGCAGTGGTTCCCAAACTGGGGGTCGCGACCCCTGCGGGGGTCGCAGAATAATTTCAAGGGGTCGCGAGAGTTATTTAAAAATTGTGTAATTTTCAGTGATTATAATAAATATTTTTCAGTATTACAAGTGAAAGCTAATATTTTCAGATTTTTAAAAAGATATTACTGATTCATAAAGTATTTAGGACACATTCGGGCAGAATGCATCTTTGTACTTGGAACGCAGCGCTCAGGAACAGTTTAAAACTGTTGTCATGTCAACTTGCCGCAGTAAACAAAGCCTTCAACGCTTGCCCCGCCTTCACGCTCTTCTTATTGGCCCACTGCGCTAAGAACTGAACACGAATGATTGGTTAAAATCAGCTGTCAATCACTCAGTCAACGCCTCCTGTCTTCAGATGACAGGAGCTACAACCGCGAAAATGTAAAGCGCTAAAGACGAGAGAATGAAAACAACACTGACAGATTTTGTCTTAGAAACACCTAAAGCTACAAATATTGGCACATCTGATTACTGATCATGTGCTGAATGTTAATCCACCATCTACACTTATTGAAGAGTGGATAAAAGACCTCCATTGGCTTCAAGTCTGCTATGAAAATAACTAGCATTCACTGTAAAGTCTGTGGGATATCTTTTGGGATATCCGTCCGTGTATCTTTTGGTCACTCAATTATGTTATAAAAATGTCTTTTCTTGTGATAACGAAATTTCATTGAGACATTTTCCTCACGCATGCATATTTATTTTTTTGCTTGTTAGTTTTGATTAGTGTTGATTTTCAAATGCAATAAATCTGTTTATAAAACTTGTAGTAACAGTGCGATAATTGGTGGGAGCCACTAAATTTTGGCTGGTGCGCCTACATTTTTAAAGTTAGAAGCACCAGTGTTACCAAGCAAAAATGTTAATTTCGAGCCCTGTAATCTATAGTAAATATAGTTAAAATATTGTGAACAGCTTAAAAAAGCTATTTTTATTGTTTGTATATGCTTTGGTAGTGGGGGGTCGCGAGTTCTTGACGATCTTACAATGGGGGTCGCGGGTTTAAAAGTTTGAGAACCACTGGCCTATCCTACCCAAAACCTAAACCCAACTTCTACCTTATTATTAATAAACAGATGATTAGTAGTTTATTAAGCTATAGTTGTGTTAGCTATTGGTTTGTTAATACTGTGAATTGTGGCCTAAACTAAAGTGTTACAGATGCTTTATATAGTATATAAAATACATAGAACATTAATATAGAATATATAGTATAGTGTAATTTATATCTGTAATGTAAAGCTGTACGCTACCTGACAAAAGTCTTGTTGTTGATCTCAGTTGTAAGAGCAACTAATAATAACTCGACTTCTAGTTGATCATTTGGAAAAGTGTCGGAAGGTGGATTTCTCTGCTGAATCATCTGTTGATCTGCATCCCAATCATCACAAATACTGCAGAAGACCTACTGGAACCAGCATGGAGCCAAGATTTTCACAGATATCAGTCAAGTTTGGTGAAGGAGAAATCATGGATTGGGGTTCCATTCAGTATAGGGGTGTGCGAGAGATCTGCAGAGTGGATGATCAACATCAACAGCCTGAGGTATCAAGACATTTGTGCTGCCCATTACATTACAAACCACAGGAGAGGGCAAATTCCTCAGCAGGATAGCGCTCCTTCTCATACTTCAGCCTCCACATCAAAGCTCCTGAAAGCAAAGAAGGTCAAGGTGCTCCAGGATTGGCCAGCCCAGTCACCAGACATGAACATTATTGAGCATGTCTGTGGTAAGATTGAGGAGGCGTTGAAGATAAATCAGAATCTTGATGAACTCTGGGAGTCCTGCAGGAACGCTTTCTTTGCCATTCCAGATGACTTTATTAATCAGTGATTTGAGTCATTGCAGAGATGTATGGATGCAGTCCTCCAAGCTCATGATGGAGTCAGACACAATATTCATTCTGTTTCCACTGCAGCATGACCACATATTCTATACTGGACATTACTTCTGTCAGTAACAAGACTTTAGTCTAAGAAAAGTCAGACCTTACTGTCCTAATGAAATCATTAGAAATCAAGGCATGATCATATTTTATTGTGCTAATCTAGAGGCCTTTGCCTTTCATATAAGACACTTCTGATACCAAATGATCAACTAGAAGTCAAGTTATTATTTGCTCTTCCTTAAACTTGGGTAGGTGATAAGACTTTTGTCAGGTAGTGTACTTTTAACATCATTACTGCAGTCTTCTGTGTCTCATGATCCTTCTGAAATCATTATATGATCAAGAATTATTCATTAAAATAAATTTTTAGCATTGAGTAAAATTTGAACACTGCAGTGTTTATTTTTTTAAGATATTTATACTTTTACCTGGTGATGCATAAACTTGATCATAAGTGACAGTAATTATATTTATAATTGTATTTATATATTTGTGATGCATTGATCAGCTTTAGTAATCAGTTTCATGATGTTTTGATTGTGAGACTGCGTGAAAGTCACTTCCTCAGTTAATGAATGAATGAGCTGATTTAATGGCCAGAAATGTTGCAGTAAAAGCCTAATTAACTACAATTCATCCACAGACGAGGAATCAGACTCTCGTGGTTTCAGTCTACAAAGAGTCTAGAAAAGCTGGTTTACAAACTCACTGCCTGCCCTCAACTCAGAGCATTAGCTGGTTTAGTGTTTTGATTAGGTGTGCGTGTGTGTGTAAAGGTCAAGAGCTGCTGTTACTCTGAGCTCCACAATCCTCAGATCTGTACTCAAGTCAAGTAGTTCAGGACCACAATAACAATACTGAATTCATATGTACATGCATTCCTTCATTCATTCATTTATTCATTAATTAATTCATTCATTCATTCATTTATTCATTCATTCATTTTCCCTTGGCTTAGTCTGTTTTTAGTCAGAGGTCGCCACAACGGAATGAACCACCAACTTTTCCAGCATATGTTTTGCACAGCGGATGCCCTTCCAGCTGCAACCAAGTACTGGGAAACACCCATACACTCACTCATTCACACACACTCGTGCACTACGGCCAATTCAGTTCATCAATTCCCCTATAGCGCATGTGTTTGGACTGTGGGGGAAACTGGAGCACCCAGAGGAAACCCACGCCAACACTGGGAGAGCATGCAAACTCCACACAGAAATGACAACTCACCCAACCGGGACTTGAACCAGCGACCTTCTTGCTGTGAGGCCACAGTGCTAACCACTGAGCCACTGTGTTGCCCTCAAAAATGTACATTATTAGCCGTCATGTGAAATTATTATTTTTTATTTGTATTTCCCAAGTGCGTCTTAACACTTTTTCAACACATTTTGCAAAATAACAGGTTTATTAACTCATTCTTTTGTCTTTGTCATGATGACAGAGCAGAATGTTATACAAGTTATTTTTTAAGATACTAGTATTCAGCTTAGTGACATTTAAAGACTAGATTATTAGGTTAAAGGTGCAGTAGGTGCTGGTTGAAAGGCTCTTCATATTCCAATAGTAATGATAAAATTAAATGATCTAAATCAGGGGTTATATTTAGCCTATATTTACTTAAAATATATTTGTTTTTAAAAACATACACAGATTCAAAGAGAACCACAGGTCAGCAGGGAGACTGCAAACGACCAGCTTCTGCTTTAAACTGGACTGACTGACTATCTACTATTAAATATCTACTATTCAAAACTACACAGACAAATGTAAAATACAGTAATACACCATAAATCTGATGGAGGTTAAGTTTGTAGCTGGATATTATTGGGAGATCACTGACAGGAACAGTGAACAGCTTCGCCACAGCGCGTCTGAAGCTCAATGCAGGTTTATTTTACATTCTATGGCAGAAACACTATTCAGCCTCGCTGGATCCTCCTGTATGGGTGCGCGTCCATTATGAAACACTCACAGGACATTAATTTGGACAACTATGCGGGTATATTAAATAGTTCTCACAAAAATATACAAAGAGAGACTTTCACTTTCACTTCACGCATAGTGAATGAACTGACGTGTACTAGCTGCAGATGCGTTTATGAGGCTGTTATTGCGCCGAGTTTGAAGTAATCAGAGAACAGGAGAAAGTGCATTACTTCCATCATTTTAATGTAGCATATTAAAAATGAAATCCAAAAATTATAGTGTAATATTGAGAGTTCATTTTAATCTCGCGGCTCACCTGCAGGATCGCTGAGGCCCACCGGTTGAGAATCCCTGATCTAAATGTATTTATATGTATTTTTATATTCTGGATAAGGCATAAGACTCAAAAATCCAATTAAAAACTGTCATTTTGATCAGTTCCATAATTCTGATAAGTAGCCCAAACTGGCTTTCAACAATTGTAGATGTGTACCTCTGTGCAGCTGTGTTTACACAGACAGATCCGCCATTTGCGCATTCACATGAGAGAGTGACATCGGTAAACACAAATGCTGAATCAAATCTTTTTAAAATCCTGAATCAATATTGGAGTTAGTTTTGCACACTGGAGGAAGGACGACACCATGGCTGAAGTATTTCTGTTAGGCAGGTAATGCTGTGTTTAAAACTATTTTAGTCACGCAGAGCTGATGTAGATTGAGTTGTTATGAATGGGTTATATGCACAGAAGTGTTGTTCAGCCACTGAAATCTTCTAGTGAAAGATTGATGTGACTAATTTCAGTTTCATAAGGTCCTTTTACAGCATCCATAATGTCGATTTTTATTCAGTTTAACGACAAAACAGAAGTAAATAGCGCTATTCCACCTAGCCTGCTTTACTGAGCTGAAGATGCTTTTATTTTCACATCACGTTGGTTCATTTTCGAACAATGACAGCCTGTGATGTGCTCCCTATATTGTTCAGAGCTACTTCAAATATTCACTCTGAAACAGCATGTAAGTATGGCTCAATAATAAGTGTAATTCCTGCACGCCGCCGGCCAACCACTTAACATACAGTAGTGGCTTTAGGACAAAGTGTGTGAGAGAGTAAGACCAGCGATCCTTGCATGCATGAAATATTGCACATTATGACAAGTCTTGCTTGCTACACATCTGTAAATGTGCTAGATATAATACAGTTTCTCATTGGGAATTGTAGTTTTATGAAGTACTATACAGTTTTCTAACTGGCGAATGACCTGATCTAGTGGGTTGTCTACTGTTATATGTAATGTGGGCGCGTTTGTGATTTCAGGAGGTGTGGCTTTGGATGGCATGGGAGGGACTGTGTTTCAAAGATATCATGCTAATGGTTAACATTTAGGCAGATGCACCTTTAACTAGGCAAGTTAGGTTAATTAGGCAAGTCATTGGAGAAACTACATCAAAACTTGTACTCACAGGTGTGATCTGCTCTCTGTGTTCCAGGATGAGCAGTAAGGTGGCCATGTGTCTGCTGTTGGCCGGCGCTCTGTGTGTGGTCTCCGCCGCCCGCAAGAACCGTCCACAAAGCTCCGTCCCGTCGCCCTACAAAACCAACTCCAACACCTCTGACCGCCGCACGCGCAAACAGGAAGTGCTCGCCTCCAGCCAGGAAGCGCTGGTGGTAACAGAGAAAAAGTACCTGAAGAGCGACTGGTGTAAGACGCAGCCGCTGCGGCAGACGGTCAGCCAGGAGGGCTGCAGAAGCCGCACCGTCATCAACCGCTTCTGCTACGGCCAGTGCAACTCCTTCTACATCCCACGCCATGTCAAAAAGGAGCAGGAGTCCTTCCAGTCCTGTGCATTCTGCAGGCCGCAGCGCTTCACCAGCCTCACTGTAGAGCTGGACTGTCCAGACCTGCAGCCGCCTGTCCGATACCGCAAGATCCAGCGCATCAAGCAGTGCCGCTGCATGTCTGTGAGCGTGTCTGAGTCGGGGAAACAGTGACACACACACCCCGAGGTCTTTCTGTAGACGCTGCTGCTAACCAGAGCTGAAGGACTGTGAACGCTCGGCTCCTGAAAACACACAACTCATTCCAGAGGAGTTACAAATGCTGGAGCACAAAGACTGATTAACATGACACATGCATAACTAGACTGATCCTAGAGATTCTATACAAATATGGTACAAGATATTATATATGTAGAGAAATACCTGAAATCTATATTAAACTATCGACTTTTACTGTTGTCTTTTACTGTAGTCTTACTGCAAGTCCAAACAAAGTCTACTGACTCTGAGGATTCAAAGAAAAACAAAAGTCAGAATTGAGTTCCATGATGTAAACTCAGAATAACAAAAACCAAGTCGGAATTCCAATACATCAACCGAGAATTCCAAAAAAGAAAGTCAGAATTTCATGATGTAAACTCAGAATTACAAAAAGTCAGAATTCCAAAAAAGGTAGAATTCCATGTAAACTCAGAATTTCAAAGTCAGAATTCCGTGACCTCAAATCAGAATTTTAAAAAGTCAAAAATTCATGATGCAAACTAAATAAAAAAAAAAAAATCAGTTTCATGATTCAAAGTCAGAATTCCAAAAAAAGTCAGAACTCCATGATTTCAACTCATTTGCAAAAGTTAGAATTCTATGATGTAAACTCAGAATTCCAAAAAATAAGTCAGAACTCCATGATTTCAACTCATTTGCAAAAGTTAGAATTCTATGATGTAAACTCAGAATTCCAAAAATGTCAGAATGCCACAATGCAAACTCAGAATTCCATAAACGAAGTCAGAATTGCAGTCAGAATTCCAAAAAAGTTAGAATTCCATGATGTAAACTCAGAATTCCATTATGTAAACTCAGAATTCCAGAAAATAAGTCAGAATTCCATGATTTTAACTCAATTCCAAAAAAGTACGAATTCCACGATTTAAAGTCAGAATCAAGAGTTCCATGACTTAAAGAATTAAAAAGGTGAGAATTCCATGATGTAAACTCAGAATTTCAAAAAGTCAGAATTCCATGATATAAACTCAGAAATCTAGAAAAGTCAGAATTCCATGATTTTAGCTAAATTTCAAAAAAGTCAGGATTTCGAAAAAGTCAGTTTCATGACTCAAAAATGTCAGAATTCCACAATGCAAACTCACAATTCCAAAAACGAAGTCAGAATTCCAAAGTCAGAATTACAAAAAAGAAAGTCAGAATTCCATGATGTAAACTCAGAATTTCATTATGTAAAATCAGAATTCCACGCTGTACAACTTAGAATTCCAAAAAAGTACGAATTCCACGATTTAAAGTCAGAATTAAGAGTTCCATGACTTAAACAATTAAAGAATTAAAAAGGTGAGAATTCCATGATGTAAACTCAGAATTTCAAAAAGTCAGAATTCCACGATATAAACTCAGAAATCTAGAAAAGTCAGAATTCCATGATTTTAACTAAATTTCAAAAAAGTCAGGATTTTGAAAAAGTCAGTTTCATGACTCAAAAATGTCATAATTCCACAATGCAAACTCACAATTCCAAAAACGAAGTCAGAATTCCAAAGTCAGAATTACAAAAAAGTAAGAATTCCTCGACTTTGTCAAAATTCCAAAAAAGAAAGTCATAATTCCATGATGTAAACTCAGAATTTCATTATGTAAAATCAGAATTCCACGCTGTACAACTTAGAATTCCAAAGTCAGAATTCCATGATGTAAACTCAAAATTTCAGAAAAATGAGTCAGAATTCCATGATTTTAACTCAATTCCAAAAAGTACAAATTCCATGATTTAAAGTCAGAATTCCAAAAAAGAAGTCATATAAAAACTGCCTCATGTAAAAAAAAGAACTGTCTGAGGGGGGAAATTAAGAATTTCACAATGTCTACATTCATTAAATGAAAACTCAAATTCCCCCACAAAAATGCTAGAACTAGAAAAAAGGTAAAATTTAGTCATTCAAAACACAGAATTTCAAATAGGGTCAAAATTCCATGTAAACTTAGAATTCCAGAATTCAGATGAAAGGAAAAGTCTGTTGTGTTTACTACATTATTATAACGACAGCTTTTTTCCTCCATACAATAAATTAATTAACTTTTTTTTTGCTTTTTTCTTTGCACTTCCAAGTTTATATCTTACAACCGAAGAGTTTCTGAGATAATTTGGTCAAATAAAATAAATAAATAATAAAATAAAAATCTAACAGAAAACAGCTTCAAAAATACAGAATATAACAATGTTTTCCTAATGATTGTTCAGTCAAACTGAAATGAAGATGCCAGTTTGTGAAACAATTCCCACAATAATTCATTTTCCTTCGGCTTGGTCCCTTTATTTATCAGGGGACGGCACAACGGAATGCACTGCCAATTATTCCACCTGGAGGAAAACCCACGCCAACACGGGGAGAACATGCAAACTCCACACAGAAACGCCAACTGACCCATCCGGGACTCGAACAAGCGACTTTGTAGCTGTGAGGCAACAGTGCTAACCACTGAACCACCGTGCCGACCCCTCCCACAATAATTAAATGAGAAATTAAGAGAGACCAGTCAAGTGCATGACAAGCTCAAGTAAAGCTCAAATCAAATAAATTAAAATGTCTGAATTTATTAATCCCTTTATTTTACATAAATTACACTCTTCTCAAAACGTTCATATACAAACAGTTATTGCACATGGAGCGCAGACGTCCATCCACACCTCCGACACGGACATGCTAAAAACAAACCAGAATGCTACAGAAAGATGTTAATATCATTTACATTAATTAAAAAAAATGAACATTTTTAAATACATTAGGTGAGTGTGTGTGTGTGTGTGTGTGTGTGTGTGTGTGTGTGTGTGTGTAGATGCAGCAAAACAAGGACACAATCTTGCATAATTTCACAAAAACACTGAGTCGGTTTTCCTGAACGTTCACCGTTTGGGACACATACTGTACGTACGGCCTGCTTCACACTGTACATTCTGAAGTGTCTCTTTTAGGTCCTGTAGGACGACTGTGTGTGTGCTTTGAATATGCTAACCAGGTTCAAGACTAGAGGACTGCACTAACTAGTGTGTAGATTTAAAAGCTTGCGGCGATCAGTGCTGATATCAGTTCAAATCAAGACACATCGGCTGCACAAATTCTGATTTCTCTTCTTTTCTCGCCTATTAAAAATACAATGGATTCTTTTGGGATGATATTGCTTGTTCAAGTCCTCCAGTATGTACAGTGAACAGGAGCAAACGTCTGATATGTGCATCACATTCACCTCCTGTGTTCGTTCGGCAGCAGTAACACTGAAGCGGCGTTTGTGTGCGAAAGACTTAAAGATGGAAAACGAGAGCCGAAAGAGTCCAGATCTGCTCCTCATATCTTCATTCCCAACTTTGCTTTCTGGAAGAGGAGAGAAAAAAAAAGAGAGACTCATTGAAGGGAAATACTATTGTAGAGATCCATTTTGATCTAATAAGCTCAATTTCACCTGCTCTTGCATCAATTTTTGCACATTAGCTAATGTATTTACAAACATGAACTAATTATGAACAATACTTGTGCAGCATTTATTAATCATAGCTCAACATTTACTAATGCTTAACATTTCACAACAGATCACCGAGATAAATTAGGAATATGTAAAATAAATAAAACCTACCTTTTACAGTTAGACACTTTCAAAATACATACGCTAAACTAGCTCAATTAATCTTCTTTTGCCTAAAGATCAGTGATAGATTATTATTATTATTATTATTAAGATCCATATTCATGCTTGCTATCATAAGTTAATGCACCATGAACTAACAATGAACAACTGTATTTGATGACAATCACGCACACGCATATTTAGGCATTAAATAATATTTAACATTTAATACTTGTCTCCTCTATAAGTGCATTGTTTTTTATGACGGTATTGAAACTGATACCGTTGCTATTTTTAGATCCCGCGGTATACCATATTACTGCCCAAGCCTACTCTACATGCGTTTATTAATCTGTATATACAGCATGTAGAGCTCTGGGCTCAGAAAGTTCTCATAATATAATTTGATCCTACATTTTTTAAAGGTAAATGAAGCTGTAGTATATAGAGGTGCTGTTAAATGCAGAGCTTCAGTATAAAAAACACCTGAAAGAAACCTCAGCCAGGTAAGGAAAAGTAACTCAAACATAATATAACACATTACTCTCCACAAAAACTAACTGAGTCACGCAATTAATTACTTTATTGGGGGAGTAACTCAGTATTGTAATGCACTACTTTCAACAGTAACTTTCCCCAACACTGTGGGAGATTTATATTAAATCACCAATAATGATTGAGCTCATGGTCATGTGTTGTGTGTTAATCCATATATTGATTATTGTGACAGGCCTAATAAGGATATGATATCAGGGCTGATTAAAAAAACATGAACATCCTGATCATGTGTAAAAATGAGTGTAGAAATGTGTGTTGTAGAAATAATAGTGTTGGACTTACGATTCCCGAGGCGTGTTTGGGTTTGACGCTGTATGTGGCTTTCTCTTTGACCTGCCGGAAACACTCCTCTGCTGCCTTCAGCCTGAAGAACACAGAGCAGAGAGAGCATTACTGCAGTAAAACCACACAATACACACTGATGGAAGAGTCACAACACACACACACGTCTCCGCTGTGTGTCTATGTTGCACACTATCTCACACACACACATTCTTTCTGTCTCTCAGACACAGACACTCTTTCTCTCTTACACACACACTCATACATCACACTCTTATACGAACACACTTTTACGCACACACACACTTGCATATCTCACACTTTCACTCTTGCTCATCTCAAACTCTTTCTCTCTCTCTGAAACACACATCATAAATTCTTTTTCTCGCTCTCTCTCACACACACATACACACACACACGACCCGCAGAAGAATGGTCCTGCTCCTCTTAATCATGTGTGTTCAGGAAGCAGGCCTGTCAGAGTTTAATAACTTCCCAACGCTCAGATTAAGCCCATCTGTCAACAATACTTAGACTTAACAAGGAAGAGCTGTCTCCTGTCCGCTTGTGTGTTTATGTGTGTGTGTATGAGAGACAGAGTGAGGAAAAAGTATGATGTGAAGGTGTGTGTGTGTACGGATGCCAGGTATGATGCTTCAGTAAGTCAATGAAACACACACACACACCATAATTGGCCATGTTTAAGGTCAGAGATGTGAGATTCCCAACACTTCTGAACAAAGAGCACTGGATTACTCCAAAAGCCCTTCATAAATGTGTCTCAAACCCCTTAAGAAAGAATCAAACTCTGAGAATAGAGCAAGCATGGCTTTAAAACTGAATCAGCACACTAGGGCTGCATGATTATTCACCACGATCTCGATTCGACCTCCACACGATCTTAATCCAGCATCTCTACGATTCAGCTGATTATATTTTCACAGGCAGGACAGAAGCGGCGGTCACACAGGTCTTCACATTGTTTTACATACACTGCTCTTTAACAAAGTGTCCCATACTGCATCTATAAGGTATACATCACCCAAAATAATGTCATTGCTGTCTCCATGTAATGAAGCATTCACGGTCGTGAAATCACACGTGATTGTTTACTACGACACGTGTGTCCCGAATGATGTTCAGTGAACAGAGCCTGCATAGGCTGTGAATAACAGCTAATAAAGGTGTAAATAACAGAGAGCGATAGTTTGAGAGCCGCATGTCAAGTATGAATTGCATGTGTGTTTTTTCCTCAAAGTGGTGTCAGCCATAACATGAACCGCACGCGGCAGTACAAGTCAAATTGGCGTGCACATCATTTAAATGATCATAACGCATGTTAGAGTTATTATGTTATTATCATGTCATGATTACGACAAGCATTTCATATGGTTTTCTTTCATAGCATGTGTGTGTGTGAGAATAAATGTGTAACAGTGTCAGGATAATTACTCTAGCCTGTATAATGTTTAATATAATACAAGAGGGAATCTGATAATGACAAACGTTTCATTTTACCAGTGAATAAAATGGGCTAATAATGTTGTCAATGACAGATTGCACGCATACATCTCAAACATAATAATTCAACTTCAGCATTATGAATAGTTGTATTCTGATGTCGTCTCTTTACTGTGCATTAATGATCAGGACATGTTTAAAGTCTGTTCAAGTCCACCGTTCAAAGTCGATTCAAAATCTAGCATTTTAACCAACAGTAGAGCTGCACATAGGCCTAATATTATTAATATTATTGTTGTTTGACCATATTTGAGAATGACAATAATAACAGCCTACTCATATTAACCTTTATTTTACATCCACAGAAGCCTGAGAAAATCCTGATCTTTATTTTAAGCAAATAAAGTGATTCTCATTTTAGCCAGAATCATGCAGCCCTAGCACACACACACACACACACACACACACACACACCAATGTTAACACACACCAGTCAAACCAATGCTATTTTCATATATTTATTAAAATGCACAATTTAGGATTGTTGCAAAAAAAAAAAAAAATAATAATAATAGTAAAATAAATAAAATAATAATTATATAAATATATATATTTACAGTTGAATTTTTAAATCAGCTTTAAATCAAGCTGCATTTAATCAAAAATCCAGTAAAACTGTGAAATGTTATTGCAGTATGAAATAACTGTTCAAAAGCAGTTTATAATTCAATTTAATCATTTATTCCAGTGATTTTGATGATGAATTTCAGCTTCATTACTCCAGTCTTCAGTCACATGATCCTTCAGAAATCACTCTAATATTTATTATTATTATTATTATTATTATTATTATTATTATTATTATTATTTTATTAACGGTAATAATAATAAAAGCAGTAATGACTGGACTAATAATTTCATTTGAAACTACATACAAGAGCTCAGTTATATAAACCTTTATAAATATTTTTTAAAAAATTTACATGTACTAAACACCTTGATGAACTGAATTTTCTTTTAAAAAACATGAAAAGAAAAACTGGTATAAACACCACTGGTCAAAAGTTCAGTTTATCTATTCATGTTTTTTTTTTAAAGAAAATTTATTTGTTCATCAAGGCGGTATTTATTAAATTACCATTATTTTTATTATTATTATTATTATTATAACAATATAATAATAATAGGGCGACCAGTAGGTGAATTGGGTAGGTTAAATTGTCCGTAGTGTATGAGTGTGAATGATTGTGTATGGATGTTTCCCAGAGATGGGTTGCAGCTGGAAGGGCATCCGCTGCGTAAAAATGTGCTGGATAAGTTGGCGGTTCATTCCGCTGTGGTGACCCCAGATTATTAAAGGGACTAAGCTGAAAAAAAATTAATGAATAATAATAATAATAATAATAATAACAACAACAATAATAATAATAACAATAATAATAATAACAACAACAACAACAACAACAACAACAACAACAACAACAATAATAATAATAACAACAATAACAATAATAATAATAATAACAATAACAATAATAACTACAACAACAACAACAACAACAACAACAATAATAAATATTTGAGTGATTTCTGAAGGATCATGTGACTGGAGTAATGAAGCTGAAATTCCTCATTAAAATCACTGGAATAAATGATTAAATTGAATTATAAACTACTTTTGAACAGTTATTATATACTGCAATAACATCTCACATTCTTACTGTATTTTTGATGAAATAAATGCAGCCTTGTTAGCAGAATAAGCTTATTTAAAAACCCTACTGACCCCAAACAATTGATCGGTTGTGTCGCTATAAAAGCCAAATCATATCAAACCAAATATTTCCAATGACAGTTCTGTCCAGTGACAGGTCTGTGTGTGTCGTATCTGGTTAACCTGGAGCGCCGCTTTTACTTCCACAGAAACTATTGCTGTGTTTGAAGTCGATGTTTATTTGAGGGAGTAAAGCTGGTGGCGCTTGTGTGCTTTTGAGAAGTGTGTGTTAAGTGTGTGCTGACCTGCGGATCAGACCGGAGACTCATAATAAAGCAGACACTGCAGAAGAGGCGAAACTCAAAGTGTGTTCAGCATAAGAGCACCGCAAACACACACACACACACAGACACACACACACACACACACACACACACACACACACACACACACACACACACACACACACACACACACACACACACACACACACACACACACACACACACACACACACACACACACACACGGCTGTGATGAATGTGTCGTTAAGAGCTGCGTGTGAGGGTCTGAAATGTTTACAGTGAGGAGAATGATGGGCTGTGGGTAAAAGCGCAGAGATATTCTCACTCCACATCAGTAGCAGCTTCTTTAAACAGCAGAAAAACATACCGGCGGGAGGAAAAGAGAGAGAGATCCGCCTCGACAACACACACAACCAAATATAGAGGTGCTGCGGCACCAGACAACACACAAACTCTACAGCCAACACACACACACACACTTTACAGTGAACACACACAAACACACTACAGCCAACAACACATGTATAGAGAAATGAGCCCAATGCCAAAACCATCAGCACACATATACACAGATAGAGAAACATGCGCACACACATCGAAGACCATGAACACAAAGACACACAAACGGCATGTACACACACACACCAACAGCACATACAAGACATGACCACACACAATCAGCACACATGCACGACAACAAACATATAAACAACTGCACACACAATACACTACACATCGCCAACAACACATACAGACCACACTAACAGCACACACACACACATTAGCAGCCTCCCGCACGAAAACACACACACACACACACACACACACACACACAAAACAGAGACCCCTTCACCAGCAGATAATAAAACAAGCAACAACAAAGAAAACAATGAAAGAAAAACAACAATTAGGTTTGAAGACACGACAAAAACATGAAAACGAAAAATAACAATTGAAAAAGAAATGAGTGAACAAGCATGAATAAAAGCCAAAGCGAGTGAAAGAGTGTGAATGTGTGTTTAGAGGAGGATGCTGGAGTTTTACAGCGCAGTGAAAGACACTCGGACTGACTTCATGATGCAATAGCAGCACTTTATGAGCTGCTTTCACTGGACACATTAAAACAGCTTCATCAGATCACCAGACCCACTGTGTGTGTGTGCGTATACATACATATATATACACACACACATATATACATACACATACATACATATATATATACACACACACACACATATATATATATATACATATATATATATATATATACATATACATATATATATATATATATATATATATATATATATATATATATATATACATATATATATATATATACATATATATATATATATATATATATATATATATACACACACACATATACATTTATATATACACACACACATATATACACACACACACACACATATATACACACACACACATATATACATTTATATATATATATATATATGGCCATTTTTATGGATACACCATAATAAAATGGGAATGGTTGGTGATATTAACGTCCTGTTTGTTGCACATTAGTGTATGTGAGAAGGCTTGTAAATACCTCATGAAAGAATAAAGTTACGCTTAAAACAAAGCACACCATTGTTTTTCTTGTGAATTTCACAATAAGTTTATTAAGGTGTATCCATATAATTAGCCCACCCTGTATATTATTCACCGTCCTGTGAAATTTGAAATACTGTGAAAGGCAAATACTAACTTGACTTCTAGTTGATCATTTGGTATCAGACGTGTCTTATATGAAAGCCAAAGGCCTCTAGATTACACTTACTTTACCACAATAAAATATGATCATGTCTTGATTATTAATGATTTCATTAGGACAGTAAAGTCTGACTTTGCTTAGACTAAAGTCTTGTGACTGAACCTTCAATAATGTCCAGTATAGAATATGTGGTCATGCTGCAGTGGAAACAGAATGAATATTGTGTCTGACTCCATCATGATCTTGGAGGACTGCATCCATACATCTCTGCAATGACTCAAATCACTGATTAATAAAGTCATCTGGAATGGCAAAGAAAGCCTTCTTGCAGGACTCCCAGAGTTCATCAAGAGTCTTTGTGTTCATCTTCAACGCCTCCTCCATCTTACCCCAGACATGCTCAATAATGTTCATGTCTGATGACTGGGCTGGCCAATCCTGGAGCACCTTGACCTTCTTTGCTTTCAGGAGCTTTGATGTGGAGGCTGAAGTATGAGGAGCAGTGCTATCCTGCTGGAGAATTTGCCCTCTCCTGTGGTTTGTAATGTAATGGGCAGCACAAATGTCTTGATACCTCAGGCTGTTGATGTTGATCATCCACTCTGCAGATCTCTCGCACGCCCCCATACTGAATATAACCCCAAACCACGATTTCTCCTTCACTAAACTAATGATTTCTGTGAGAATCTTGCTCCATGCTGGTTCCAGTAGGTCTTCTGCAGTATTGTGATGATTGGGATGCAGATCAACAGATGATTCAGCAGAAAAATCCACCTTCCGACACTTTTACAAATGATCAACTAGAAGTCAAGTTATTATGTGTTGCTCTTACAACTGAGATCAACAACAAGACTTTTGTCAGGTAGTGAGAGCACACACATACACACATTGGTGTTGGTGGTTTATGAGGACTCTCCATTGACGTAATGTATTTTATACAGGAAGTATGATTTAAAGTGTTTTGAATTACAAGTACATCAGGCATGTCCTCATAAATCACTGTAATAGAGTACAACTGTGTTAAACCCATGCCATTGTACAAAAACTGTCCTTTTAAACCCTCAAAACCTGCAGACACACACACACACACACACACACACACTCTTCAGATGAGTGTTTCTATCCGCTGAGAGCTCTCAGTGTCACACAGATCTTCTGTTCCAGCAAACAAACCACAAGCATTCATGACAAATTGGGGCCGAGCGACTTTCAGCGGCTCTCAGGTGCCAGCGGAGGAGAAAAGCAAACACTTCAGCGCAGATCCAGCGATTACAGAGAAACGCAACACTCTCTGGGAACGCAGATAACACAGATCTGCAGGTACAGAGACGTCTCGGCATCTGCAGGAGCTCCTTTGTGTTTACAATTATACGCCGCAGCTCCAGTTTCATGTATTCACCGCTAACCATCAATTCAGTTCATCTTTATTTCTGTAGCGCTTTTAGAACGAAGAGTGTGTCAAAGCAGCTTAACATATTAGTTCTGGTGAATTGATACTGCTTTAGTTGAGTTAAGGTTAGGTTAAGGTTAGTTCATCAACACAGACTCAAACTGCTTAAACAGGAAATATGAAGAGCCACTAAACTGAAGAAGACTGAATTTCAAGACATGTGAACACAGGAAATGTAGAGAAAAATATAATACATAAAATATTTATGAATGGATTAAATCAATCAAAAAAATATTATAAATAAGATAAGATCATAAATGTATTGTTTAATAATTCTTAGCTGTCATTATTACATTTAAGTTGTTATTAGACATATATAAAAAACTAAGAAAAATGTAAGACAAAAATAGAGCAATGAATAATACATAAAAGAAATAAGATAATGACAATAAATAAATAAATAAATAAATAAATAAATAGGGACATTGAATAAAAAAATATATAGTTTAAATTTTTTAAAAATATATTAATACAATAAATGAGATAAAAAGAATGATAATTTAGACAAAAAAACAAAAAGGGAAACAAAACAGAAGACAATAAATGTGTTTATTAATATAGAAATATAATAATGACAATTAAGAATTTAGGGAAAATACTATTAAGAAACAAATTAAAGAGAAATTATAAAAAAGACAAAAATAGGATAAATAATACAATAAATGATAGAAATAAGATAATGACAATAAATAAAAATGGAAAATATATATTTATTTTATAGAATTTTTTTAACAAAAGCACATAATATAAATAATAAAAAAAATTAAGTTAACAAAAATGAAAAACAAGACAAAATAGGGCAATGAATAATTATAGAGAAAGAAATAAAGGACAAATAAGGGAATACCACTTTAAATGACAGATTAAAGTGGTAAAAAAGTTAAAATAAGACAAAATTGTCAACTTTTTCTCGTTAGTCCCTCAACACCACCTTATATTGCTTACAAAATATAAAGATGCATCACCACTAACCTCACTTTCCACATCCATCAATTCAGTTCATATTTATTTCTGTAGCGCTTCTACAATGTAGATTTAAAGCGCTTAACATAGAAGTTGTAGTGAATTGAAACTGCTTTAGAGTTGTTTAGTTCATCAACACCGCCTCAAACTGCTTACAAACTAAGAAGAAATGATCATCATCTTCATTCCCATGTGTGCGGCGAAAAAGGAAATATGAAGAGTCAGAGCCACGAAACTAACAGACCAAGACTGGAATTCAAGATATCAAAACATCCGAATACAGAAAATGTAGAAGAAATAAGTAAATAAATAATTAAATTAGAAAAATTCCTGAATCTGTTCAACATCATTTGGGAAATATCTGAAGAAGAAAAAAAACTCCACAGGAAGGCGAATCATTTTGAATTCAGACACCCAATTAAATAAGAAAAAGTGAAGAAAATAAAACAAATAATGCAATAAGAGAAAAGCATAATAATTACGACATATAATAAATGGATAAATCAATAAAGAAAAAAAAACATGCATTTATTAATATATAAATATAATAATGACAATTAAGAATTTAGGGAAAGACAATTAAGAAACTAAATAAAGAGATGTAAAAGAACAAATGACAAAAATAGGGAAAGTAATACTCCAATTAATGATAGCAATAAGATAACGACAATAAATAAAAAACAGTAACGGAAATAATTGATTTATTTTTTAATAAAATTCAGAAGGTCGTGATTCGCACTCATAAATAATTACTTTATATAGCTTCATTTTACATTCTTAGGGGATACAAAACGCAGACGTTTCGGCACAATGCCTTCCTCAGTGCGCACTTAAATACAATTAAAATTTAATTAAAAAGACAAAATTGGGCAATTAATTAATATAGGGCAATAAATACAAAAATATAATAAGTAATTAAAATAAAAAGGTAAACAGAATGAATGAATGAATAAAAAGAATAAAAATTAATGGAAGAACACTTTAAAATAATTGATAAAATTACACTAATTAATTTTTTTATTTAATTAAATCTCTTATTGTATTATTCATTGTCAATTAAGACAAAGTGCTCTGAAAAGAATAAATAAATTAATCAAAAATAAAGAGAAACATAACAGCGAAAAAAGAAATGGAATAAATGCAATAAATGTGTGTGTTATATAGCCATTTAAATGAATCAATAAAATGATAAAGGAATGCAATGAGAATTAAGAAAGGACTGTTAAGAAACAAATGAAAGAGAATCACGCTTGCATAACTAAAACTCTTGTGCAATGACAATTAAGAAAAACAAACAAACCAATAAATCCTGACAAAAAGAAAAGAAAAAACTAATGAAAGAACAAGCTTTAGCCAAACAGCAGAGGAATGTGAAAGGTGATGCGTTTCAGGACAGATGTAGAGATGTGAAGCTGATGAATAATGCAGGAGGACTCTGCTATCAGACGCAGCATCACACACACTGCAGCAGCTCCTCTTCCATTAGCAGGTTAAACAAGCACACACTGATATTATCTAATATTAAACACATGCACAGGTTCTGGGAGAGGGACAGATGCTGGAGGATCACCATGCAGACCATAGACTCATTCAGAACATGAACATGAACACGAACACACACACACACACACGCACACACACACACACTTAGTTGGTTACTTGGTCAGATTCTTAGTTACCTACCTAGTTAGTTAGCTAGTTACTCAGTTAGGTAGTGAGTTAATTACTTAGTGAGTTAGTTTCTTAGCTACCTACTTAGTTACTTGCCTACTTAGTTACCTACTTACTTGCCCACTGAGTTACCTACTTAGTTACTTGTTAGGTAGTGAGTTAGTTACTTAGGTAGTGAATTAGTTACTTAGTGAGTTAGTTTCTTAGTTACCTAACTAGTTAAATAGTTTAGTTACTTAGTTGCCAACTTAGTTCTCTCTTAGTTACCTGCTTATTTACCTACTTATTTAGTTAGGTAGTGAGTTAGTTACTTTTTGAGTAACTTAGTTACTTATTGAGTTAGTTCCTTAGTTGACTACTTAGTCACCTACTTAGTCACTTAGGTAGTGAGTTAGTTAGTTTCTTAGTTACCTACTTAGCTACATAGTTATTTGTTAGGTAGTGAGTTAGTTACTTAGTGAGATAGTTACTTAGGAAGCTTCTTAGTTACCTACTTTGTGAGTTAGTTAGAAACTTAGTTACATAGATAATTACTTAGTTAGTTAGTTAGTTACTTAGAAAGTTTCTTAGTTACCTACTTAGTTACGTAGTTACTTAGTTGCCTATTTAGTTCTCTCTTAGTTAGTTACTTAGTTACCTGCTTATTTACCTACTTAGTTATTTAGTAAGGTAGCGAGTTATTTAGTGAGTTAGTTACTTAGTTGCCTACTTTGTTAGTTAGTTAGTTAGTTAATTACTTAGTTAAATAATTACTGGGTTATTTAGTTAGGTAGTAAGTTACTTGGTGAGTTAGTTACCTTTTAGTTACCTTAGTTTTTTAGTTAGTTGCCTACTTAGTTACCAACTGTTTTTGTCCCTTCCATTTGCCATTTCCGTTTGGGACTTGTGGAGCTGCGCAGGGATGGATTTGCTCTTCAGTGTTTGGACTCTCAGCAGTGAATATTAAACCACACTGAACTGAGCTTCAAGTCTGAAAACTGGACTGACAGTTTCAGTTCACTAGAACTTCTGTTTTCAGCTGCTTTGACACAATCTACATTGTAAAAGTGCTAGAGAAATAAAGAGGAGTTAAATTGTAAACACTTTAATTTTTGTTTTATTTTTCTTCATTTTTCTGGTGTTTTATTTGAGTTTTCATTTATTAGTTTGTTTGTTTTTATTAATTTTATTTCAAATAATAATATTTCTGTATGTAAAAGTATATATGTGTGTTTCTATTGTACTTTTATACTCTGGCTGCTGTAACTGAGAAATTCCCCTACTGTGGCCGGAATAAATGAATATCAAATAAAAAAAAAGTTAATTCAACAGGGTCATGTGTGTCTGACTGGCTGCATTATCTTCCCATGATGCACCTGTGCACGGCTCAGGTATTAGTGGTAATGGCACATTAAATCACAGATCTGTCGGAGGTTTGTCCGCAGATGTTTTGACAACAGTGAGAGCGTCAGGAAGCTTGAGATGAGAGCTGCTCTTCATAAATCAGTGTTTGGTGTGTGTGTGTGTGTTAGCACTGGCTCATTCCTGAAGACTTACGGCACACTGAGCCTGGACTAAACACACACACACACACACACACACACACACACACACACACACACACGCACACACCTCTCCTGCAGGATGAGCTTGTTCTCCTTCTTCCACGTGTCCTTAAAGTCGGTGCAGAACTCGTGCCAAACTGAGAAGAAGGTGTTTGGAGAAACCTCTTTCTCTCCGCTCTTGGCCTTCACCGAGAAAAACACACACAGATCCAAGAACCTGCGATAACACAGAGACATGATTAGTGTGGATTTTGTGGCGTCTGATCATTTTAGTCTAGTCTTTGTGTGAAGCTGTCATTATAGATCACAATCAAACTCTTTTTATTCTATTTAAGTTTTAGCACAGACATTTTAGCATTTTAAATCTCATTCATGTTGCATTATGAATCTAATTATAGTCAGCAGCATTTATGTTGTGTCTAGCCTCATTTTTGTCACATGATGAAGGTTATAAAGTCACTTACAACAATACTTGGTCAGAATTTTTGTTGATAAAAGCTACATATGATCATGAGTTTTCAGAGAGACGTGAACGTGGAGATCAGATATGGAGCAATTTGACAATGAGCACTAGCTGAAAACATTCCAAAAACGGGTGCTCATTAAAATGACCTTAAGCTTATATTTTTGGAGTGATGCAACAGACACCAGGGTTCAACAGACAAAAATACTAATTACTAAAAATACTCTAGACTACACTTTTTGGGGAACAATTTTCAAACGGAAAATTATGGAACATTTTATTTAGAACTTAATTTAAGAACATTGTCAGACCCTAAAATTTTATTAAACTTAACTAAAAAAAAAGAACTAAATTTTGGAACTTTTTCTGAACTTAACATTTTGGAACACTGTGAACATAAAAAACACTTTTTTTTAGAACTCAATTAAGAACACTGTCTGAACTTAAAATATGGGAACACTTTTTGGAACTCAATTTAGCAACATTTTCTGAACTTAAAACATTGGTACATTTTTTGGTACTCAATTTTGGAACATTTATAAACTTTCTGAACATAAAATTAAGGCACTTTTTTAGAACTCAATTAAGGAATATTTTCTTTACCAACAATTTTGGAATATTTTCTAAACTGAAAAACTTCAGAAATTTCCCAACTTTAAACTTTTAAAACACTTTCTGGACTAAAACATTGGAACTTTACTTACAATATTTTATGCTCAGAAAGTGTTCCAAAATTGTAATCCTTTTTTTTTTTTTAAGAACTCAATTTAGCAACATTTTTTGAATTAAAAATTCTGGTACACTTTCCAAACATAAAATTTTGGTACATTTTCCAAACATTAAATTAACACTTTTTTTTAGACATCAATTTAAAAAATATTTTCTGAACTGAAAAACTTAGCTGATCTTTAAATTTTAGAACACTTTCTGGACTAAAAATATTGTAACACTTTTTTTGCTGTATTCATATTCATATTTGACTTAGAACTCAATTTTGGAGGATTTTATGAACTTTATTTTGGAACACTTTCTGAACTTAAAATATTGGAACATTTTTTAGAACTCCATTTTGGAACACTTTTTCTGACCTTAATTTTGGAACACTTTAAGAACTTAATTTATCAATTTTTTAACTAAAAATATTGGAAAAAAAATTAGAACTCCATTTAGCAACACTTTTGGAACTTAAAACATTTTTAGAACTCAATTTTGGAACATTTTATAAACTTAATTTTGGGACACTTTCCGAACATAAAACTAAGACACTTTTTTTAGAACTCAATTTGCTTGTCAATGTGTTTTTCTAGAACTCAAATTTTCTTACTCTACAATTTTGGAATATTTTCTAAACTGAAAAACTTCAGAACTTTCTCAACTCTAAATTAATGAACTTTTAAGAAAATAATATTTTATAATTTTTTAATTTTATTTAGGAAATTATTTTGAACTTAAAATATAGGGACATTTTCTGAACTTTAAATATGGGGAAAAAGTTTCTGAGCTTAATTTAAGAACTAATTGCAAATTGAAAAATTGAAGAAAACCTGACAAATGAGATATTCAGAAGAAAATACTGGTGCAGTTCAAATATTTCTGCAATGCAATTCTTCCCGATTATTTGTGTTGGGACAGTTTTGACAACTTTAAATAGACGTGAAGTGCCCAGAAAGCAGAGGTTTGGATAAATTCTGTCTTTATCAGTAGAGAAAATCAGAGCAACCAGAAAACTGAAAACTTACAATTTGTGGGTGTCGCTGAGTTGCTTGTCTTGACTTTCCAGCTCAGTTTTTGCTGCAAACGAATAATAAAAAAACGGTCAATTCAATCCAAAACATCTTCATGCATGTTTACAGTGATAGAACAAGTCCAGCCAGCATTGATTTCTCCAGCACTACAGCAGAGTTTGATTAAATACAGCTCGACTGTCATAAAAAGAAGTGATTCAGCCGTGTGTTATGATGCATTTCCACACTCCTCAACATCAGACGTGTGATGCTGAGATGAAGAGCGACTGACAGCAGGATTGAGATGTGTTTCCAGATGTCTCTCCTTCAGCGTAGACAGACAGTTTGGAGAAATATGAAGTCAGTAATTGAAGCCAGAGGACCTTCAATGAAGATCTACAGCAGGAGAAACTCAATGTGTTCATCTGAGCCGCCCGAACACACGTGTAGAAGAGAGATCGCATATGATCAGACCACTGGACATTTACATTTACTCATTTTAGACAGGCATTTTTAATGAAATATTACATTTGGAAATATAAAATATATGAATATTCGTTTAAATGTACCCATTATGCATAAAGCACTTTTATAGGGGAGAGCGTATGCAGCATCTAATGGGGAAAATTAATTGTATTTGTTCTAATCAGACTTGATAAAAACAGTCAGCAGAAACACTTTGATTGACATTCTCCTTTTGTACGTGTCATCAGAGGGAAAGCCCCGCCCACTAGTGCCCATCTCTCCCTCATTAGCATAAACAGCAGCCCTGAGTGAGAAGCAGCCGTCTGTCCATTAGCCATTAGAGTGTTTGAGCTGCTGAAGATAATGTCAGCATAGACTATGAGGATTATAGATGTCTCTGGCACACCTCTTCCAACCAGGCCAGGGCCGGCCAACTGAACCACACCTGTGCGCGATTAGGAGCACTCACACTTGTCAAACGAACTGTGAAATGCGCCCGGGGATGCTTTGGATAGCCTAGTGTGAGTGCACCCTTAAAACAAGCAAAATATTCTGTCAGTGGGGTAAGTTTTGTTAGATTTTTTGTTTTTACTCAACCCACTGGCAGATTGTTTAGTTCGCTTTAAAGAAACTGGTTTAATTTTGACTTGATATTTCTGAAAATGAAACAAGTTTAAAAAATAAATGAATAAAAAAACTTGATAAGCATTTTTTGCAGTGAATTGAGTTAAGACAAACTTTATATTTAGCCAAATGTACACTCACCGGCCACTTTATTAGGTACGCATGTCCAACTGCTCGTTAACACAAATTTCTAATCAGTCACATGGCAGTAACTCAATGCATTTAGGCATGTAGACATGGTCAAGATAATCTGCTGCAGCTCAAAGCGAGCATCAGAATGGGGAAGAAAGGGGATTTAAGTGACTTTAAACGTGGCATGGTTGTTGGTGCCAGACGGGCTGCTCTGAGTATTTCAGAAACTGCTGATCTACTGGGATTTTCACGCACAACCATCTCTAGGGTTTACAGAGAATGGTCTGAGTAAGAGGAAATATCCAGTGAGCGGCAGTTCTGTGGGCGCAAATGCCTTGTTGATGCCAGAGGTCAGAGGAGAATGGCCAGACTGGTTCCAGCTGATAGAAAGGCAACAGTAACTCAAATAAGCACTCGTTACAACCGAGGTCTGCAGAAGAACATCTCTGAACACACAACACGTCCAACCTTGAGACGGATGGGCTACAGCAGCAGAAGACCACACCGGGTGCAACTCTTGTCAGCTAAGAACAGGAAACTGAGGCTACAATTCACACAGGCTCACCAAAACTGGACAATAGAAGATTGGAGAAACGTTGCCTGGTCTGATGAGTCTCCATTTCTGCTGCCACATTCAGATGGTCGGCTCAGAATTTGGCCTCAACAACATGAAAGCATGGATCCATCCTGCCTGATCCTGTATCAGCGGTTTAGGCTGGTGGTGGTGGTGGTGTAATGGTGTGGGGGATATTTTCTTGGCACACTCAACAGTACTAATTGAGCATGGTGTCACCACCACAGCCTACCTGAGTATTGTTGCTGACCATGTCCATCCCTTTAGGACCACAGTGTCTCCATCTTCTGATGGCTACTTCCAGCAGGATAACGCACCATGTCATAAAGCGTGAATCATCTCAGACTGGTTTCTTGAACATGACAATGAGATCACTGTACTCAAATGTCCTCCACAGTCACCAGAGCTCAATCCAATAGAGCACCTTTGGGATGTGGTGGAACGGGAGATTGGCATTATGAATGTGCAGCCGACAAATCTGCAGCAACTGTGTGATGCTATCATGTCAATATGGAGCAAAATCTCTGAGGAATATTTCCAGTAGCTTGTTGAATCTATGACATGAGGGATTAAAGCAGTTCTGAAGGCAAAAGGGGTCCAACCCGGTACTAGTAAGGTGTACCTAATAAAGTGGACGGTGGGTGTATTTTTCTGTCATTTTTGCACAAGGTTATACATAACACATGACCAAATTGAAATAAATGAATAAAATAAATGAGTAAGCTGCACTGAATATGGTTTTGTTTGTAGGACTGCACCACAAGACACCAAGCCATCACATCATGAATGTTTTTCTTCAGTTTAAAGGCACAATGTTTTGGTTTTATTGTGAATATATTAAAATTGTCTTGTGGTGCTGGTGTGATGAGGATGACAGACAGAAACAATATTAAACTGAGGATTGAGCTAAAGCCATTGCCGTGTGGAGCTTCTCAGCATCTGAAAGTTCTCTCTCATTTTGATCAGAGTTTGTATTTAAAGGCATAGATTTGCTCGACGTTGGAGGGGACCTACATACCTACAGTATACACCCCCTGAGTATATGCATACTGTATATGTGTGAGTATATGTTTGTGTGTGTATGTGCAAGAGTATGCTTGTAGGAGAGTATATGTGTGAGTGTGTTTATATAAGTGTGTATGTATGTGTGTGAGTATATGTTTGTATGTGTATGTGCGAGAGTATGCTTGTAGGAGAGTATATGTGTGAGTGTGTTTATATAAGTGTGTATGTATGTGTGAGTATATGTTTGTATGTGTATGTGCGAGAGTATGCTTGTAGGAGAGTATATGTGTGAGTGTGTTTATATAAGTGTGTATGTATGTGTGTGAGTATATGTTTGTATGTGTATGTGCGAGAGTATGCTTGTAGGAGAGTATATGTGTGAGTGTGTTTATATAAGTGTGTATGTATGTGTGTGAGTATATGTTTGTATGTGTATGTGCGAGAGTATGCTTGTAGGAGAGTATGTGTGTGAGTGTGTTTAAGTGTGTATATGTTTGTATGTGTATGTGCGAGAGTATGCTTGTAGGAGAGTATATGTGTGAGTGTGTTTATATAAGTGTGTATGTATGTGTGTGAGTATATGTTTGTATGTGTATGTGCGAGAGTATGCTTGTAGGAGAGTATATGTGTGAGTGTGTTTATATAAGTGTGTATGTATGTGTGTGAGTATATGTTTGTATGTGTATGTGCGAGAGTATGTTTGTAGGCAAGTATATGTGTGAGTGTGTTTATATAAGTGTGTATGTATGTGTGTGTGTATATGTTTGTATGTGTATGTGCGAGAGTATGTTTGTAGGCAAGTATATGTGTGAGTGTGTTTATATAAGTGTGTATGTATGTGTGTGTGTATATGTTTGTATGTGTATGTGCGAGAGTATGTTTGTAGGAGAGTATATGTGTGAGTGTGTTTATATAAGTGTGTATGTATGTGTGTGTGTATATGTTTGTATGTGTATGTGCGAGAGTATGCTTGTAGGAGAGTATATGTGTGAGTGTGTTTATATAAGTGTGTATGTATGTGTGTGAGTATATGTTTGTATGTGTATGTGCGAGAGTATGCTTGTAGGAGAGTATATGTGTGAGTGTGTTTATATAAGTGTGTATGTATGTGTGTGAGTATATGTTTGTATGTGTATGTGCGAGAGTATGTTTGTAGGAGAGTATATGTGTGAGTGTGTTTATATAAGTGTGTATGTATGTGTGTGAGTATATGTTTGTATGTGTATGTGCGAGAGTATGTTTGTAGGCAAGTATATGTGTGAGTGTGTTTATATAAGTGTGTATGTATGTGTGTGAGTATATGTTTGTATGTGTATGTGCGAGAGTATGCTTGTAGGAGAGTATATGTGTGAGTGTGTTTATATAAGTGTGTATGTATGTGTGTGAATATGTGTCTGTATGTGTGTGAATATGTATGTGCGTAAATGTTCAGAACTGTGTGTATATGTGTATGCATCTATGTGTGTGTATATGTGAGCGAGTATGTGTGTATGTGAGTGCGAGTTTGTGTCTATACTGTATGTGTGTGTGAGAATATGCAACATGTATGATTATGATTGTAAAACATTCCTTTTATGTCAATGTAAATAAATTGTTCAAATGTGCGCATGTGTGTGTGTGTGTGTGTGTGTGTGTGAGAGAGAGAGTATGTATGTGTGGGGCTTCCTCAGAAGCGCAGGGGTCATCAGGGGTCAATGCTCAAGGTGCTCTTTGACAAATTGAGGCCGGTAGTGTTTAAGAGTTCAACACCATGAAAGACCACGATTCACCGTCTGTCTGTCAGGAGAGCCGTCTGTGTGTGTGAGAGAGACAGACAGTGAATGCTCATGGTGTGTGAGAAAGAGAGAGACGGTGAATGTTAATGATGTGTCTGTGTAGGAGAGACACAGACAGGGAATGCCCTGTGTGTGTATGTGTGTGTGTGTGTGTGTGAACGTACTGGTTTAGCTATGCTTGTGAGGACCAAATGTCCTTACATAGTGAAACAGCATGAAAAAAAAAAGCAACAGAAAAAAGTCACACATCAATACTTTAACAATCTTCAATTTTTTGTGAACTACCCCTTAATTTGCTCATTAAAACATCATTTACTTAACTGTTAACTGTTTTAAACTGGCTTGAGATTTTATTTTTGTTCGGTTTAACACAGGACCAGATATTTTGAAATAAGCTGGAAACCTGTAACTATTGACTTCCATAGTATTCCTTTTTTCCTACTATGAAAGTCAATGGTTACAGGTTTTCATCTTTCTTCAAAACATCTTCTTTAGTGTTAAGAATAAAGAAACTCACAGAGGTTTGAAACCCCTTGAGGGTGGATAAATAGCTAGTAAATATTCATTTTGAGGGAACAAAATCACTTTAGGGCTTATAAAAACATGTTCTGGCAGATATAATCATTGGTGCATTTCTATGAGGGTCAGGTTAGGTGTAGGACATAAAAAATAGCATTAACCTAATCATTAACTTATTAGAAAAACAATGTAGTCTACGCTACCTGATAAAAGTCTTGCTGTGGATCTCAGTTGTAAGAGCAACAAATAATAACTTGATTTCGAGTTGATCATTTGGAAAAGTGTCAGAAGGTGGATTTCAAGAAGGTGGAACCTTCAAGGTCAAGGTACTCCAGGATTGGCCAGCCCAGTCACCAGAGATGAACATTATTGAGCACATCTGGGGTAAGATGGAGGAGGAGGCGTTGAAGATGAACACAAAGAATCTTGATGAACTCTGGGAGTCCTGCAAGAAGGCTTTCTTCACCATTCCAGATGACTTTATTAATCAGTGATTTGAGTCATTGCAGAGATGTATGGATGCAGTCCTCCACGCTCATGATGGAGTCAGACACAATATTCATTCTGTTTCCACTGCAGCATGACCACATATTCTATACTGGACATTATTGAAGGTTCAGTCACAAGACTTTTGTCTAAGCAAAGTCAGACCTTACTGTCCTAATGAAATCATTAGAAATCAATGCATGATCATATTTTATTGTGGTCAAATAAGCGTAATCTAGAGGCCTTTGCCTTTTATACAAGACACTTCTGATACCAAATGATAAACAAGAAGTCAAATTATTATTTGTTCCTAAAACTTGGATAAAGAAAAACAAAAGTGTGTGTGAGAGAGAGACAGTGAATGTTCATGGTGTGTGTTGTGCTGGATCTCTGGACTTTGTTCAATCTACTGCTGTTTTTTTCACATCACCAGCGTGCCCTCAGTTACCGGCGGGTCACAGATGCAGGTTAATGGGACTCAGGGTCAGCAAAATCTCATGCTCGGAGACCCAGAGGTCAGGACGCATTAAAACCCCTGTGCTTAATCGGAGTCAGACGTCTAATGTTCAGAATCTCAGGAGAGACGCAGGAATTCAGCAGGAACGTCAGGAATCTAGCAGTTTAATGGACAGCGGTCAGACTCTCACACACCCACCTTCAGTCACGAACGCCTCCATCTTCTCTTTAAACGGCTGGAGATGTTCCTCGCTCGAGATGGAGCACACCTTCTCCACCTCTGCAGTGCATGCTGGG
Organism: Danio aesculapii; assembly: GCF_903798145.1. Lineage (NCBI taxonomy): Eukaryota > Metazoa > Chordata > Actinopteri > Cypriniformes > Danionidae > Danio > Danio aesculapii. Next base: position 49,188,695 of record NC_079446.1, on the reverse strand, counting down.
AAACAGAACAGATCACATTCATTAACACTAGTACTATAGAATGGCTGATTTTAAATGTTGTAATTTACTAACATTGTTAAAATAAAACCCACTTATCTATGGTACCCTGACTTTTCCTAAGTGTGTGTATTTATTTCAAACAGTATCATTTTCATTTTCATAGCGCTTTGCTTTTTGCGTTCGGTGTGAAAGCCACTCAGCGATAGACCATGGTGAAACTATTTTCAGCTCATATTTTTGGCAGATTTTTTCTTTTCGGTCGATAATTTTCAGCATCCAAAACATTTGCTGCATCCATAATGGAGAGTTAAAGCTTCAAAATACTAACAGTAATTAACCTTGCTGTTAAATGTGTTTTCAGAAACAAAAAATATGATTTAAATATTGTAAAGTTCAAAATTAAAAAGATTTAAAATTAACAAAGCTATGATTTTAAACCATTTAAACCAACTCAAACAGCTGACAGTTTCATATGTGTTGCATATGACAGTATCAATGTCTTATAAACCCTCTCCACCAAAACACAAAAGAATCACAAATATAAGCAGGAGGTTTACTATGAAAAAATAAATTTAAAAATAAATTGTGAACACTTAAAGCGCACCTATTATGCAAAAAATCATTTTTATAAGGGGTTTAAACACAGTTGTGTGGCAACAGTGTGTGAATATATCCAGAATATATTAGTATATAATTAATAATTTCTTATAATCAGACTTGATAAGAACAGTCTGCAGAATCACTTTGATTGACATTCTCCCTTTGTACGTGTCATTAGAGGGGGAAAGCCCCGCCCACTAATGCCCATCTCTCCCTCATTAGCATAAACAGCAGCCCTGAGTGAGAAGCAGCCGTCTGTCCATTAGCCATTAGAGTGTTTGAGCTGCTGAAGATAATGTCAGCATAGACTAAGAGGATTATAGATGTGGAGTTTTAGATGAAGCACAAATGAACAGCGACAGGAGTCTCCATAGACTGACAGAAGCATGAAGCACACACTCACACTGAAGCACACATTTTTAACACAGATAACATTAATCCTGTTTTGAATCTGCCACTATGCTGACACATAGGCATTTGTAGCTCCACCCTCTTTTAAAAAGATCACAATCTCATTAGAATTTAAAGCAACAGTGACCAAAAGACTACAATTAACTCAAAGCCTAAAAGAGCAGATTCAGACTTCTAAAACATTATTTGCGTGGTATTTTGAGCTGAATCATCACTACACACTCTAGAAACATCCTAAACTTTTTACAGCTTGTAAAAAGGGGCATAATAGGTCCCATTTAATATAAAATGTGAAAGTTGCAATTTTAAAATGCAATTAAAAGTTATTTAATTAGGATGATCTATTCCAGATGACATATAATCCATTTCTACACTGTAAAAAACAGGGTAACATGAAAGAATTAAGAGAAGTTTCACAAACTAATTTCGAGAGGAGCACGTGATATGATTGACTGCAGCTGGCCACCCATCTACATTCATTAGTTAGCCAATCAGATTAATCCCAACTCACTATAAGTAGCCTAGCTAGAACTACTCTCTTATCTTCGTTTTCCATCCACCCCTTCTCCTCCTTTACCACAAGGAGCTCTCGAGAACCACCTAACCTCGTACTCCCCTCACATGCTCTATGGACCAGGCGGGAGCCCTGGGCTCAACTATCTCTGAGCTCAGGGTTCTCTCTCGGGACAGCATGCCAAATCTGCTAACAGTTGTCAAACAATATCTAAGTGTGAACTCACTAAATTTAACTTAAAATTTAACTTAAGAGTTAACTTATTAAATTTTAGTAGACCGAACATAAAACAATCAAGTTGTCCCCCCAAAAAATCTACAAAATTGTGTTGTCTCAACTCATTTTAAATCAGTACAGAATCAACATTTGAAGTGGATCTTTTTGTTCTTCAAACATTGACGTTAAACTATTGAACAACACCCATTCATGTCTTGGGACAGTTTTGAAAAATATTTTTGATCCACCGCAAATGTTGACTAGTAGTTTGAACATATAATGAGCAATAGTTTTGTGAGGTAATCTGAATACATCTGCAAACTTCATCAGGACCGTCCTGTGATTACCCATCCATCCTCAAAGCAAACACACAGATCCAGGGTTTCTCCAAGTCAAATTTAAGACTTTTTAAGACCATTTTAAGACCATTATGAATGAAATTTTAGACTTATACAGGGCTAAACATTAAGGATGTTGTTTCTATTTGCCCATTTACTCCTGTAAATAGTTTTTGTATTAATGGAAGATTATGTAAAGGGATGTGTTGCTTTTGTTTTCTTTCCTTTATTAGGGGATTTAATTGGAAGAATTTCTTGCAAACATGTTCTAACAGCTGTTTTGAAATCTTTTTGCAATAAAAAACTTAAACATAAAAAAGTTGTGTCAGACTGTTAGGGTAGGTTTACTTGGACATTGGCAAATTAAGACCTGTTTAAAATGATTTAAGACCCACAACACCAAATTTCAGTGAATTAAAAAGTTTTTAAGGCCTAACATTTAGCTTTTGAAATTTAAGATATTTTAAGCCTTTTTAAGACTCGGCGGACACCCTGAGATCTTGCGAGCGAATCTCCAGTGAGTGAAAACGCAGAACTCTTCAGCCACGTGGCAGCGGCAGCATTCAGACGCTCCTGAACCGTGTGAACCTGCTGCTTCTCCACTTCACCAGAACAAAAAGTGTCAAAGTATCAGGCTGTTCAAAGATGACAAGAGCAGAATGTGTGGATAAACTCCGGATTAAACGAATCAAACACGTTAACCTGTGAACCCCAGAGATTAAAGAGAAAATCTGCACTTCCTTCCCAGAAAGCAATCTTCCATTCTCAGCTAAAACACACCGCAATTAGTCCAATTACGCTCAGGGGAAACAGTCTGTGCAGAAGGCCATTATGTGGACCAGAGCTTTGCAGAAATCAAACATCACTGTTATTATTACTACGCAACACTGGGCCGACTGACGCTTCACTCAGCAATGAGAATAAATACCGTAGTCCATTTGTCAAATATTACTTTGGTTTTACTTTATAAGACAGTATCCTAGTAAATACATTAATATGAAAAGCAACTATATACAGTTGAAGTCAGAATTATTTTAATTTTTATATTTTTCCCCAATTTCAGTTTAGTGGAGAAAATATTTTTCAGCACATTTCTAATCATAATAGCTTTAATAACTCATTTCTAATAACTGATTTCTTTTATCTTTGTCATGATGACAGTACATAATATTAGACTAGATATTCCTCAAGACACTAGTACTCAGCTTAAAGAGACATTTAAAGGCTTAACTAGGCTAATTAGGGTAAAATTAGGGTAATTAGGCAAGTCATTGTATAACAGTGGTTTATTCTGGAGACAATCCAGAACTAATATTGCTTAAGGGGGCTAATAATATTGACCTAAAATGGCTTTAAAACTATTAAAAACCGCTTGTATTCTAGCCAAAATAAAACAACTAAGACTTTCTTCAGAAGAAAAAATATTATAGGAAATACTGTGAGAAATTCCTGAATCTGTTCAACATCATTTGGGAAATATCTGAAAAAGACTAAATATTTCACCCTGTGCCCTCAATAGCATATTTGATTAATGTCAAAATGTATAGGTGGATGCTGTGAGTGTTGAAAAAAGCTCATTAAAAGAGCTTTGAGTAGTTTTTAAGGTCTGTTTTGAGTTGTTATTATAAATAAAAAAAAATGAATTAAGTCAATTTTGAAATTAACATTAATAAAAGCTTTATAAATGTCATTAATACTTATTATATTAACGCTGTTGATTTTTTTAACGCTTCACACTCAGCAATGAGAATATCACCATAGTTTATTTGTCAAATAAATAACTGCTTACTTTGGTTTTACTTTATAAGACAGTCTCCTTTGTTAACATTAGTTAATACATTAACATGAAAACCAACAATATATGAAGAGCTCAGATGCAAAAATGAGAAATTCTCTTCTAAAATGAGCATTTTATCAGGCTCCTGTGTGTATGTTCAGTAATATCACTTGTGTCAAAGAATTAGTGCTTTGTATGGTCTTTAAAGTGAAATAACTCAATATAAACAAAAATAGGTTGAGAAAAATGTTCATTTTTGATGAAAATTTCAGACGGCACTAAGATGTTTTTGCACCTGAACTCTTCATAGATTTGTCAAAATGTATAAGTGAATGCTGCAAGTGTTGAAAAACGCTCATTAAAAGGCTTTGAGTTGTTTTTAAGGTCTGTTTTGAGTGATAAAAAAAAAAAGTTAATTAATTTAATTAATAGTAAATTACACTCAGAAATAAAGGTACGCGATCTGTCACTGGGGTGGTACCTTTTCGAAAGGTACAAATTTGTACCTAAAAGGTCCATATTAATACCTCAAGGTTACATATTAGTACCTACAAATTTTAAGACGAACACTTTTGTATGTTTTAGGTACTAATATGTACCCTTAAGCTATTAATATGGACCTTTTAGGTACAAATTTATTCCTTTCGAAAAGGTACCACCCCAGTGACAGCTCGCGTACCTTTATTTCTGAGAGTGTATGAAATTAACAATAAAATCTAAGTGTCATTAATAATTATTTTATTACCACTGTTTTATTTCTTTTTTTCAATGCTTCACTCAGCAACGAGAACACCATAGTTTGTCAAATAAATAACTGCTTTGGTTTTTCTTTATAAGACAGTCTCCTTTGTTAAAATTAGTTAATATATTAAGATTAAAACAATGCACAATATATATTTGGTTAATGTCAAAATGTATAAGTGGATGCTGTAAGTGTTAAAAAGCTCAATAAAAAAGCTCAATAAAAGCTCAAAAAAGCTCAATAAATATAATTTGCATCAATAAAAATAATTTGCATCCTTTTTAATGTTTGTTTTGAGTTGTTACCATTTAAAAAAAGTTTAAATTATTAATCAAATTTAAAATGAACATTAACAACTTAAGTGTAACAGAATATGAGTGTTATTAAGTTATTTATTATCACTGTTTGAGATATTTTCTGTTTTATTTTAGCTTAAGCTAGAGTTTTAGTAATTTTGTCATTTTATTGGTGTTATTAATATCTCATATTTTTAAATATTTTTTGTTTTAACTCAGGGGTGTCAAACTCCATTCCTGGAGGGCCGCAGCTCAGCTTCAATACACCTATCTGTATATATTTAACAAGCATAAAGCTCTCAATTAGCATGATCAGGTGTGTTTAATAAGGGTTGGATCTAAACTGTGCAGAGCTGCGGCCCGCCAGGAACACCTGAGTGGGTTTGACATCTGCTTTTTACCTCAAATCAAAATCCTAAACTAATAATGAATCTTAATAATAAAAACAATAATAATATTAATACTAATGACAATTATAATAGTAATAATTATAACAATTACAGTAATTAAAAAATAATAATAACAATAACAACAACAATAATAATAATAATAATAATAACAATAATAATATTAATAACAATAATAATAATAATAATAATAATGATGAAACGAAAATGAAATGTTTAGCAACTATAGGAAAAAGCTAAATTCTTGCACATTTTATTTTGGTTAAATGCAAATTTTACTTGGGTAAAAATTGCTTCATCTTTAAGAGACGGTTCACCCAAAAATATCCATTTCTCTATTTATTCACTTCCAAGTGTTTCAAAACTGTTGTGAATGTCTTTCCTCTGTTGAACACAAAACAAGATATTCTGAAGAATGTTGAAGAAAAAAAAAAACCTGCCATTAACATCTATAATAAAAAAAAAATTGGAATTCAATGGCTGTTTTTGTTGAACATTTTTCAGAATATCTTCCTTTGTGTTCAACAGAAATACAAGAGTATGAATGAATGTCAATTAACATTTTTGGGTGAACTTTCCCTTTCATTTTTATGATTGTGCGATAGTTTGTTTTAATTAACTACATTGATATATTTAACTAAAAAGCAGAAATAGGGCGGCACGGTGGTTCAGTGGTTAGTACTGTGGCCTCACAGCAAGAAGGTTGCTGGTTCAAGTCCCAGCAGGGTCAGTTGGCATTTCTGTGTGAAGTTTGCATGTTCTCCCCGTGTTGGCGTGGGTTTCCTCCGGGTGCTCCAGTTTCCCCCACAGTCCAAACACATGCACTATAGAGGAACTAAACTGGACGTAGTGTATGAGTGTGTGAATGTGAGTGTATGGGTGTTTCCCAGTACTGGGTTTTGTTGGCTGGACGGGCATCCGCTGCATAAAACATATGCTGGAATAGTTGGCGGTTCATTCCACTGTGGAAACCCCTGATAAATAAGCCGAAGGAAAATGAAAAGCATGAATATTTGACATTTTTCAGAACCGCTCAGCTTGTGCGTCTGACTGTAAGATCTGTGAGCTCATAATGAAATGAAAACAGCCAATCAGAGTGAAAAATCAGCAGGAACAATTACAGTTTCCTGTGGCGATGCTGGCCGTTCAGCAGCGTGATTGATCGCGGCGCCACAGACGAGAACTCAAGAACTTTATTTAATAAAAATAATTGAGGAACTACGTTAAAGAGGTAGAATGCATAAATAGAAAAATAATGTGCAGTAAAAACCTGCAAACCATTTCCAATGTGTTAACAACTTCCAGAGCCATTACCAGCTGACCTTAGGAAATGACTGTGTGTTTTACCAGAGTACACATACTGATCACAGAGCTGACACTCGCTAGTGCACGAGTGTGTGTCGTTCTGAGGGGAACAGATCAGTCACTGACCATATCTGATCATACTCTTATTATGAATAATCCTTCAAAACTGTAAATGCACAGATTATTGGAGTCCTGTATCAATCTTTGCTTGATTTTGGCTGCTCTTCTTGCCTGTCTACCCTTTAAAATCTAAATTGAGGGCTGGTTCAAGATCGTGTCAGCAGAAAACAGAATAGAATATGCCCACATCTGTTTGAGGTTTATAATTAGCTCATGTTAATTAGCTTCACCTCTTAGATCTTTGCGGAGTCTCAGCAGATCTTTATTAAAGTCTTCAAACTTCATCTGTGAGGCCTGAAACAGGTCATGAGGTTCTGGTAGAGGAAACACACACGTCTCTCTGCCCGCGTCCTGAAACACACACACACACACACACACACACACACACACACACACACACACACACACACACACACACACGTACAAATATCTTAATGGGGACTTCCCATAAATATAATAAATATGAAAATATACTCGTCATGAAAACATGAAAAATACACTCATGAGCTATATTTCGCATGGTCCACAAGGTCTAAATTTACTGGTTTTGCTATATTTGTGAGCATATTTGGTCCCTGCAATATCAGGAATACAAGCATACACACACACAGACACACACACACACACACACATACACACAGATAGATATGCAGAAACACATATGCACACTAGGGCTGGGCGATAAAACTCTGTATTTATTGACCGTACACCACTGTCAATAACGCTAAAAAAAATGTTCGGTTTGTAGTTTCGGTTTGAAGCGCTATAGTTTTATTAAAACGTGGCTGCTGAGCGCACCTTGGAGGCAATGCCAATAAGCTTAGGGTGCAATTTTGTCATTTCCAATTGAGGCGCGCACATTTTTATAGGGAGCGACGTGCACATGGTGTGTTTTCTAAATGCCGCAAGCGCACTGATATTCATGTAAGCAGAACTAACCAATCTGCTTCACACTTCGTATGGAATGTCCACATTTCAGTAATAATGGCAGACTAAGGCCCAATCATAATTCTACCCCTTAGCCCTACTCCTCATTTTGCGTGTTCACATTAAGGGGTAGGGGTGTCTCAATTCTCTTTAGCTTAAATGTGTAGGGCTAAGGGGAAGGACTAGATACCCCTTGAAACAGAGATTTTTCAGGACCGCATTTAGAACCAAGGGGTACAAAAATTTCCCAGAATACTCCATCTACAACGGCAGCATGGCTGCACACGGAAGTAAGGAGATCCACAAATTAGTATTTTTTTGTCATTACGAATTTTTACAACAAACGAATACATGTTTAAAGACATTCATAACCGCATTCGTGTTTTACCGTCATGCTTTAAAAAAATGCAAAAATAAGAACCATTAAATTTCGCTATCTATAATCCCTAATAATAACTCCAGTACAGCAGTCCCACAACATTCTGTCACTCGATGACACTCGAATACCCTGTCAGAAAACTCTAGTGGTTGGGAATGAGCTTTTTACAGTGTCTGCTATAATGTTAATGTAGTTTTGGTGTGTTTACATTGGTGAATATGGCCACGGTGTAAATGCACAGTACAGTTACGATCTTATTGCCACATTACATCATTAAAACAACATTATATATGCCTTCAGTGATTTCCTGAAGATGAATACCCCAAAAAAACAACACAACTGGAATAAATACAGCAGTCGCGATTGTCAATCTCATATGAAGCAAGAGACGCGATCTTATTTACCTAGGGGTAAATTTTGAAGTCATTCCCCTTCACACTCCGTTTCAGGGGCCAAGGGGTAGGGATACAAAAATAGAATTGGGATTGGGCCTAATTACCTCAGACAAACACAGTGCACCCAAACAAACCTTTTACTTTTCTCCATCAACTTGTATCAGAGCTGCAGCAATGGTTTGTCCGTCTGTCATCCTCTGAGAAAATGCAGAGTTACAGAAAGAATCTAGCGGAGCACGAGCACGAAGCGCAGTAAATATGGTGAAGAAAACCACACGCTCACGCTTTTCACCTGTAAGCTTTGGGTTGTGTCATTGTCACTTCAGGTCAGAATGTGAACACATGTGAAAAAATGAGTGCAGTGGCTAGCAGCAGTGAGGAGATTGTAAATAGAAAAGGATGTAAGGATGTCGCCAGAGTGGCTTTTTGGTTTCTTTTCTTGTGCATCCAGCCACTAGATCCCCATCTAAAAGAGTTTTTAGCATAGGGTGTGATGTAGTCATTCAATTTCACAATCTGTAATGTTCAGTGTGTATTTGAATAATGATGGTCGATTCCTTTACTAAAGCTCAGATTTGATGATCAGAGTTTGTGTTGTTGACAGAGTTTGAGGTTTACTGTATCATGTACTGTATTCACACCTTAAAGTTTGCTTTGATTGTTCAGTATTTACGCCATTGCGCACACGTTGTTTAAGAGTCTCTTTAACACTTCTATTTATTTTATTATGAAGAGATGAGATATTTAGTTTAATACTATGTTTTTGACTATTAAAACTAATTTGCCGCAGTAATGTTGGTAAATTAAAATAATAAATTAAATGAAAAAAAAATGTCATTCCTAAACGGATTGTGTAAAAATATTCAGTAATTATTGATGTCGAATGATATGAAACAATTTCATGATCTTTTTTTTTGCAATATCACCCAGCCCTAATGCACACACACAAATAGATACTGATTATACACACACACACACACAAAATTACACACACCCTCGCACACAGATACTACATTATATACACACAAATACACAAACACAGATACTGTACATTATACATGCACAAAGAGACGTTGTATGTTGTACACACACACACAGATACATATGCAGGCATGCACATACATATACACACACAAACTGCACACACATAATGTACATTATACACTTAAACACAAATACACATGCAGGATGCACACATACAAATACACACACACACACACACACACACACACACACACACACACACACACACACAAACACACACACACACACACGAAGGCACGCACATATACACACAGGTAAAATACACAAACACACACACATGCTCACCTGTCTAACAAGCATACATATACACATGCAGCCATGTACGAACACACATAGCCACACACACACACACAATGTACATTATACAAATACGCTCAGTTACACAAGGAGAATGCGCACACACACACACACACACACACATGCATATGCAGGCATGCACATACACACACAAATACTCACATAAGCATCCAACACACATACAGATACACATGCAGGTTATGCATTCATGTACACAGATACACACACACACACTATACGGTGCATTATACATACACACAAACAAATACACAAACACAATGTATATTATACACACACACACACACACACACACACACACACACACACACACACAGATACACATGCAGGCATGCAAATATATGATATATACACAAACAAATACTGCACATTACACACATGGCGGCACATATACATACGCACACATAAATACACAAACACACACAATACACATACATGCTCACAAAACTGTCCAACAAACATCTAGATACACACATAGGCATGCACAGTAATGTACATGTGCGCACACACAGTACATTACATGCGCACATACACAGATAATGTACACAAATACACACAGACGCATGTGCAGGCACAGACACAAAATACACAAACACACGTTATACACATACAGATACACACATGCTCCCCTAACACGCATACAGATACACATGCAGGCCTGTACACACACAGATACAGAACATTATAAGAGCACACATACACACACGTATAGATAATGTACATTATACAAATACACACATGTATATTCAGGCACGCACGTATACACAAAATACACAAACACACACCTTATACACATACAGATACACACACATGCTCACATATCTGACTAACACAAATACTGATACACATGCAGCATTGCACAGTCATGGACACACACACACACACACACACACACCTCAGTTGAGAATGATTTCCAGAGCATGTTATTGTGTTAGAGCACCATAAGGACTCTCACCTCATCAAAGTGTCTCAGATAATAAGACACGATGTAGGCCAGCAGACTTTTACTGTTGTCCTGAAAACACAGAGAGAGAGAAATGATTATAATCATATCAGAAGTGTGTGTTCATGTCTCGTGTGTTCATCTGTGTGTGTCGTACACTGCTCTTGACGTCCTTCAGTTTGGGCAGAATGTCCAGCGTGAAGCCGTCTGCTTGACCTCTGGTGCGATTCCCTCCGTTCATGAAGTTTCCGAACGCCAAAACCAAACCAAGAACCTGGAGAACTCCAGAGCCACTCTGAACAGTCTGACAGGAGAAACACAACCACATTCAGCGGCAAAACCCTCACTGTGAACACTGAAATATTACAGCGATGCACAATATATTATTTTAGCATCAACATCACGATGTGTTCCTTCACAATAGTCACCTCACAGTATATGCAATGTTGAGTCTGGATTATAGTTCACGGTTTGCATGTGTTTGGGAGGCCTGTGACTGTATTTTAAAAGCATTCAGGAATAATTGTAACTTTTATAATGATTAACTTTATTGAATTATTTACACAATAAAGACTAGACGCAGTATTATTTGACATCTGATTATTCAGTTACTGGTCAACTCCTCAGATAAGCATTGTTTATTTCATTACTATTTTTCTTTATTTCATTCATCTATGATTGTAGATGGTTTATTTTATTTTATGCATGATTCACTCCCCTACAGAATCATCTAAATCAATCTAAAATGATCAATTCTTTCCTGTTAGAGACATGAAACTGTATTTATATCGCAATACTATATATATAGCAGACAAAACATTAATATTGCAATGTTTTATTGCAAAATCAAATATATTGCATAATCAAAAACATTGCAAACATCATGCAGCTCTACTGTTAAAGGTATGAAAGAAAAATCACAACAAATTGGCCTAAAACATGCAGTCATTATTACAGATTTGAAAGTGTGAGATGAGTACGATGAGTCTGGAAGGGTGCCCCTGTATTTTGGTACCTTGCAGACTTTCTGCAGAATCTGGAGCTTGCGCTGAACAGACGTGATGCATTCAGAGAAAGTCGACTGAAAGAGAATACAGAAGACTCGACCGGAGAAATTGGGAATCTGGGAGAGCTGGTGGAGAAACCTGTGTGCATTAAAAACATTATTAACAAAGCTACAGACTCCAGGTGTAAATGAGCAATAAATTCAGACTCATGTTTAAGGAAATAATTTCACACATTTACATTTAACATTTATAACTTCTTCCCAATTCCCTTTTTATTCTATTTTAACATGTCCATGTGCCAGATATAATATAAACCAACAAGCAAACAAATCAACAAATAAAACAAAAGGCTTCTCAGTATTTTACATCAGAGCACAATATCACCTCTTTTCCTAATCTTCTAGTAAACATTTCTAAATTCACCTCCTTTTAAAAACAACATAACAGGTCTTCAAACTCAAAAATTAAGTATTTATTTCTTAATATACAAGTTATTTTTTTCCATTGACCTGTTTGTTACCATCTCTTTCAGCAAACAGCCTATATTAGGTGCACATATACTGTTCCAATTTAAAGAAATAAGCCGTTTCGCTTGTAGAATACATATATTCATAAATATATGCTCCGTCTTTTTTAACTTGATCTCCTTGGGATATAAATGAAATTTAAAAATTAAAGGAGACATTGGTATATTAACCTCAACAATCTTTTCCATCATTTCTTTCACACTTTTCCAGAAGTTCTGTATTCCTCTACATTCCCACATGCAGTGATACAGCGTTCCTTTAAGGTCCCTGCATCTCAATCAAGTATCTGGAATATTTACATGATATTTATGCAATAAAACTGGATTTATGTAAATCCTCATTAACCATTTATATTGTAACAGTACACGATTCACAACTTATTCACCTAAAGAAAGCTACCAGCTGAATCATAACTTTAATGTGTACTTGGGTGATTCTAGAAATGCAGATAGATTGCATAACCAAAAAAAAAAAACAAAACAAAAAACGTATACAGTGGTCCCTCGTTATTCACGGGAGTTACAATCTAAAAATAACCCGTAAAGTAGTCCGCTTTATTTTTTATAATTATTATAGATGTTTTAAGGCTGTAAAACCCCTCACTACACACTTTTCTCAGACAGGCATTAACATCTTCACACTTTTCTTGTTTAAACACTCTCTCAGTTCAAACCTTCATAGAAAAATAAGTCCAGTGTTATAGAATGAAGCCCAAAAATTTTCAGGCCCAAACATTTGTTTGAGAAGCCTGTTAATGGCGCCCTACAGCTGCGTAACTTCTACCTTTATTTAGCATGTCCAGAAGAACTTTTTGTGCGATGGTTCGCATCTTCCTCTACCTTTTGGATGCTACCGCAGGAGCCTTTGATGGTGCAGAACGTTTCATCGACATTATGGAGTTGCAAACATACAGTACGGCACAGAGGAGATTGATAATGGTCTACAGCCAATCAGGACGCAGAACACATTGTGCAATTAAAAAAAAAGTTAAATAAAATTTTGCACAAAACTACTTTCTGTATTTTATTTATTTCAGTTATGAAAATCCATGTTTTGTGTGCTACATTGGTGACAAAAAGGCAGAACAATCTACAATGCACTGATAAAAAAAAAAGCGTGACTTTCTCCAAGTGATGTCACTTCCTGTGGCAGGAAACTCCGGAAAGGTATTAAGGCCTGTCATTATTTTTCTCTCAATAATTTGCATTTACAAATCAAGTTTCAGAGACATCAGTAATAGATTAATTGTCATTGGTTAGCACTGTGGCCTCACAGCAAGAAAGTTGCTGGTTCGAGTCCCGGCTGGATCAGTTGGGGTTTCTGGAGTTTGCATGTTCTCCTCGTGTTGGCGTGGGTTTCCTCCGGGTGCTCCGGTTTCCCCCACAGTCCAAACACATGCGCTATAGGGGAACTGATTATCTAAATTAGCCGTAGTGTGTGCGTGTGTGTGTGTGAATGAGTGTGTATGGGTGTTTCCCAGTACTGAGTTGTGGCTGGAAGGGCATAAAAGATATGCTTGAATAGTTGGTGGTTCATTCCGCTGTGGCGACCCCTGATAAATGAGGGACTAAGCTGGAGGAAAACAAATGAATGAATGCCATGTGGTGTCTAGTTTGAGGTGGACAACGTCAATGTCAACTCTGTTGTTGTTGTTAGTGGTTTAAAGAGGGTAACACAGTGACAATCAAATGTTGCCCATCATTAGCATTACATTACATTAATAATGGATTCAGTTTACTGTACATTTTACATTCGTTGCATATCATTCCAGTTTAAGGAAAATTAATGAAAGAAATTGCAATTCTGCAAAGAACTGTGTGTGTTTTCGATGCTTACTGTTCGGGTTTATCCAGAGGTTTGGTTCCCTCTTTGTCTTTTGAGGATTTTACGTGTTTCTCGATCTTGTCCAGCTCATCCTGCTGAGCTCTCTGAAAACACAAAACAGCAATGCAACACATGCGTTTTTATTATTAATAAATGTGCCTCTAACTATTCAGTAATTGCAGTTGATGGTCAGAAATCAGTGTCTTCTGTGAAACCCACTCGCAACATCCGCTTTATTTGCCTCAAATATGCACACTGGTGTTCTCTGCGTTTAGCCACAGTATTATTCGGGCTTGTTTGGAAAGAGAACAGAGCGTAATCAAAGTCGTTAGGAAGCCAGAGTCCAATAAAAGCCGCACCGTCTCATGAGTTTCCTTTTCTTGGAGTTAAAGAACAACCAAAACTGAATTTGGGGCTGCAAATGATGGAAAAAGTGGTATTGTGAAAAGTACCTCAAACCAGCACACAAACCTTCAGTGCAGGAGAAAACTCCTTTCAATATGTTGTTTAAACCAAGCACCACTTATACAGAGACCCTTCAGGTAATATCACTTCGTTCACTCATGAATTTTGCCATTTTGGTCTATTTTGCTGTCGTCTTCCAGATTAAACACGCATTCAAAACTTTCCAAGTCCAATATTCCAATAAAAAATCCTGATTACCTGCTCCAAGATAGTTTAACAGTAGGTGGTGCTCTATACTAGTTTTTCAGACAGTTAAAGCCAAGCCTAGAGCATCATCTGCTGTTAAACACTAGCCTAGAGCATCATCTGCTGTTAAACACTAGCCTAGAGCGCCATCTACTGGTAAACACTAGCCTAGAGCATCATCTGCTGTTAAACACTAGCCTAGAGCGCCATCTACTGGTAAACACTAGCCTAGAGCGCCATCTACTGGTAAACACTAGCCTAGAGCGCCATCTACTGGTAAACACTAGCCTAGAGCGCCATCTACTGGTAAACACTAGCCTAGAGCATCATCTGCTGTTAAACACTAGCCTAGAGCATCATCTGCTGTTAAACACTAGCCTAGAGCGCCATCTACTGGTAAACACTAACCTAGAGCACCATCTGTGGTTAAACACTAGCCTAGAGCATCATCTGCTGTTAAACACTAGCCTAGAGCATCATCTGCTGTTAAACACTAGCCTAGAGCGCCATCTACTGGTAAACACTAGCCTAGAGCGCCGTCTGTTGTTAAACACTAGCCTAGAGCATCATCTGCTGTTAAACACTAGCCTAGAGCGCTGTCTGCTGTTAAACTCTAGCCTAGAGCGCCATCTACTGGTAAACACTAGCCTAGAGCTCCGTCTGCTGTTAAACACTAGCCTAGAGTGCCAAAACTCTATCAGTCAAGTTTGGTGAAGGAGAAATCATGGTTTGGCGTTACATTCAGTATGGGGGTGTGCGAGAGATCTGCAGAGTGGATGAACAACATCAACATCCTGAGGTATCAAGACATTTGTGCTGCCCATTACATTACAAACCACAGGAGAGGGCAAATTCTCCAGCAGGAGAGCGCTGCTCCTCATACTTCAGCCTCCACATCAAAGCTCCTGAAAGCAAAGAAGGTCAAGGTGCTCCAGGATTGGCCAGCCCAGTCACCAGAGATGAACATTATTGAGCATGTCTGGGGTAAGATGAAGGAGGACGCACTGAAGATGAACCCAAATAATCGTGATGAACTCTGGGAGTCTTGCAAGAAGGCTTTCTTTGCCATTCCAGATGACTTTATTAATCAGTGATTTGAGTCATTGCAGAGATGTATGGATGCAGTCCTCCAAGCTCATGATGGAGTCAGACACAATATTCATTCTGTTTCCACTGCAGCATGACCACATATTCTATACTGGACATTATTGAAGGTTCAGTGACAAGACTTGTGTCTAAGCAAAGTCAGACCTTACTGTCCTAATCAAATCAATCAAAATTAAGGCATGATCATATTTTATTGTGCTAAAATAAGCGTAATCTGGAGGCCTTTGCCTTTCATATAAGCCACTTCTGATACCAAATGATCATCTAGAAGTCAAGTTATTATTTGCTGTTCCTAAAACTTAGATGGGCGACAAGACTTTTCTCAGGGAGTGTAAAAGTCATAGGTGTTTTTTTCAAAATGTGGTAAATGCTCAAAATGTGGTACTTAAGTGGTTTACAATGCAACTAAGGTGTGTATAGGAATGAGCCTTTGCCAACCAGACGGCAGAGTTTGGCTCAGAGCAGAACTGCAGAATAAATACCTTCCATAAACAAACCAGCCGACATCAAACGGCACAGAAACACAGAGCCGAGCGCTTGAAGGCCATCAGGAAGGTGATCAAAGAGAGCAAACGGCTCTTTTCGCAGACACAAGAGCGAAGCAGAGGAAAAATGAGGCTAAGACAAACACTTTCATTGAGGAGCGCGCCGTGCGTACGGCTCAGGCGTCAATATAAACTCTGGAAAACTTCTCGGCTCCATTAGGCATCATCACAAGATCCATCACAGCAGCCGTTCGCTGCTCACACACACATACACACACTTCAAACGCAGTGATTAGATGGCCGCTGCAGCACGGGCCGCGTTCTGCATCCCATTTACTGCATTTTTAAGTGTAAATACTTTTAATATGAAGCAGCTTTTCAATGCTTGCCTTCAAACGCAAACTCAGAGAGCGATATCAAAAGACAATATACAGATACGACAGCGAGCGGCCGTGGCTTGATATACACACACAGGACTGACATCTGTACACGGGCCAGACTGGAAACTCACACTCATAAAACAAGAGGAAAAAAAACACATTAGCGCGATCATTAGGTGCATTATACTGGAGTCTGACTAAAAAACGCAGAGTATGTTTTTCTTTTTTTGCCATTCAAGCAGGTCTGGACTCCATAATTGCACAGAGAGCCAGACGAAAACATCTTAATGTTTCCTCCTCGACAGACGGGCAGACGATCAATTTGAAGACGATCTGAATAATAATTTGGCACGTATGAGGCTTTGTAATGTGTTCCTTGTGCTTTAGTGTGTAACGTATCTGTTTGTGCATGCATTAGATCTGAAAACTCTCTTATTGTTTATCCCGCCGAACAGAAAACAGTCAAAAACACAAACATGAAGAATTAGCATAACACTGCCCAGAGGCAAACACACAGAAATGCGGCTTCAGTTCATTTAATTGAAGTGTTGTGATCTCTGAGTGTTACAGAATTTAAAAAAATGGAGTAGCATGTTTGACAGCTGCCTTTAAAGGAGACCTATATGCCCCCTAGATGTAAAACAAATCTCTGATGTCTTTAAATTGTGCACAATATGTGGCGTTTCAGCTCAAAATAACACATAATAAATGTTTTATAACTTTCTGAAACAAACTTTCTTCAAACCCTTTTAGGCTTTGATTCTAATCGTGTAGTTCTGGTGACTGTCGCTTTAAATGCAAATGAGATTATGCTCTTTTCAAAAGAGGGCGGAGCAAATGCCTATGTGTCAGCATAGTGGCAGATTCAAAACAGGACTAGCGTTGTCTCTGTGGAAATATCAAGTGAGAGAATGTCTACGGAGACTCCTGACACTGTTCATTTGTGCTTCATCTAAATCTCCACATCTATAATCCTCTTAGTCTATGCTGACATTATCTTCAGCAGCTCAAACACTCTAATGGCTAATGGACAGACGGCTGCTTCTCACTCAGGGCTGCTGTTAATGCTAATGAGGGAGAGATGGTCACTAGTGGGCGGGGCTTTCCCCCTCTGATGACACGTGCAAAGGGAGAATGTCAATCAAAGTGTTTCTGCAGACTGTTTTTATCAAGTCTGATTATAAAACACTTCATGTTTTACCATTAGAGGCTGGTTATATTTATACATTTTAGCCACATTACAGTGTTTAACATTAACATTTAAAATTAAAATATGCAGTTCTCCTGAGCGTACACATGTTCTCTTTCTCAAACACAGACGCATGTGCACAGGTTGCTGTCACGGACACGAACCGAAACCAAAAGATTAGTAGAGGTGAGACTTTTCTTTTCTTCCTTTGTCCGTTCTTTCTTGAGATGCATTTTATTTTTCTATTTAGTTACTGATGACAGCTTTGCAGCATTCAGCATTGAACTGAATGATTTATTTTTAATCTTAAGTATGTTTTGTAGCAGAAATATTATTTGTGTACTAAACTGACATGCATATAAAAACAATAGTGCAAAAAGTAAGTTTCTGACTGCAATGCTTCATATTTGTTTGATGCAAACCACAGATTTATTTTTCATAAAGACTTTTTACAGCAGATAATTCACATTCAAGCACATTCAAGGCAGCAAGATAATGAGAAATTCATTACTGGTAATATTATTGTCATCATTAATATTTGATAATTATTGGACATTCATTTTGCAATCATTGTGCAAATATCAATAAGTCATCAAAGCATTAGTTTGATCGTTGTATCTGATTTTTGTTGACGCTGTTTTCAAATACAATAAATCCATTAATATACCATTTACAGCGGTGCTCATTAATCTTTGGTGGGTGCTCCTAAAGTTTGGGAGCACCGGTGCTACAAAGTAAAAAAAGTTAACTTCGAGCCCTGATCAGACATATCTAGATGCATGATTTGTGATGCTTACATTCTCATAGAGGGCCTGTAACGTCTCCAGATCCACCACAGTATTATCCAGATTCAGGATTGCTGGAGACACAGAAACAGATAGGCGTCAGACAGGAGTCATCATCATCATCATCATCATTAACATATCAAAAATTAAAGATAGAAGACTCTTTGAACCAGGACGTCACTTGAACCTGTTTTTCCTGTTTAAGCATCAAACAGATGAAGATCAATTATTGACTCGTTCTATGCAAAACAATCATTTTTAAAATCTGAAGAATAAAATAAATGTTAGCAAAGTGCTAAGGCTGGGCGATAGGACTAAAAACCAAAGTCTCATATCCTGATAGATACCACAATATATTTTTCTTTTCTCTAAATCCAGTAAGTATTTATTCATAGTTGAAGACAAATCATTAATCCTCCTTTAAAATTAATTTACACAGTTTTAAACAGTTTTAATAATAACTTTTGAGTTTGCCCTGATCTGATATCAGCCTAAAATCTGAAAGTAGAATGTTTACATGTTTACTAGAGTGGTGTATGTTTAAAACAAAGCTTTTTTTACACTTTTAAAAGCCAAACGTTGAATATTGTTTACATCAGAAAGTTACACTTTTAAATATGAATCTAGAGGTTACACATTTAAACCTGAGAGTCAAGTGATTTTACCGGTAACCTCCCGCTCTCCCTCATGAAGCCAATACGGAAGTAACTGAAACTGCAATTCATCGAAATTCTGCTAGTCCTGGCTTCATAACAGAGCACATTTCAATTGATCCCAGTGTTAAAATGGCCAACTTTACAGCAGAAAAAAAGGTGTTTACAGCCTGGTACAAAGAACTATTTTGGTGTTTATAGCTAATATTACCCTTCATGACAACTGTGGGGGGTGGGGGGTTCAGTTTCATTATTATTGAGTTATATTAAGTCTGCATAATTAAGGGCGTGGCCACTTGAGTGACAGCTAGGTCTCGCTTGTTGCAGTCTCGTCACCTCAGCTGATTAGCCGCTGAACTCAGTATATTCATCGTATTTTTGTTTTGTTTTATGTAGTTTTACAGTCAAATGTCTTTTGGAATTATTTTCTACAATTATCAGATAATATGGCATGCTGTGTGCACTTAATTGTGCTCACAAACCATTCACATGGCCTCCATATCACAGTTATATACAATATCTAACTGGGATATATATATATATATACACATACACACACACACACCTGTTATATACCATACATTTATAATTATACATCATATCTATAAATGTATTTGTTTTATTTAAGATAATTTATAATTTATTATTTTCTTTAGAAGGCATCACGGTGGCGCAGTGGGTCAGTTGTCATTTCGGATGGATGTTTCCCAGTGATGGGTTGCAGCTGGAAGGGCATCCGCTGCGTAAACCATATGCTGGATAAGTTGGCGGTTCATTCCGCTGTGGCAACCCCAGATTAATAAAGAGACTAAGCCGAAAAGAAAATGAATGAATTTTCTTTAGAACTTGAATGCGCTCCAGAATCTGACAGATATATTAGCTCTAGATTACATCTGAAGCGTTGTCATACAGTGTTATGCTGGATTTCATCAATAGTCTTGCATTTACTAACACAGACTATATTTGAAGTGTTTGGAAGTATTTCGCATTTTCCTCCTGTAGAAAACATCATAAGAACAATGCTTAGTGGCTCAATAAGTTACAACAGTGTTTTTAAAAGTCTAAAACACAACCAAGCACATGTGGTCAGAACACAAACAAGGTAATGGTAAAAGTATTAAGCATTTCTCCAAAAGAAAAGCCTGTCAAAGCAAAATGCCAGCAAGCATCTGTGGCTCCGCCTCTTTGCCCTTTTTTGGTTACCCCTGGTCATTGCGATGACAAGCGAACAAAATGGCAACAGTTGGCCACGCCTACTCATAGCTTCACTTGCGCTCTTCAGAAACCTATGACGTCTATATCTTTTACAGTCTATAAATTTTACACATTTAAATCTAAAATCTGTGCATTTTTTTACTATTTATCATCTGAAAGTTGAGTTTTTAGATGTCTTGCATCAAAAGTTGTCTATTTACAATCTTAAATCAGAATGTTTTTACACATTTAAATCTAAAAGTTGTGCATTTTTACTGTTAAAACTCAGAAAGTTCAGAGTTTTTAAATACTTTACATACAAAAAGCTATGTATTTACACTTTTAAAATGCAATATTAAGTTTTGTTTTATATTTTTAAATCTAATTGTTGTGCATTTTGACCATTTAAAAGGATAAAGTTCAATGTTTTTATGTATAAACCCCAAAGCTGAGTGATTTTACACTTTTTAATCTAATTTTTTTTATTATTATTAGATTTGAAAGTATTTACACATTTATATCTGTATAATCAAAATCTAAGTCTTTAAATCTATGTACAAGTCTGAATGTTGCATATTTTACAAGTTTAAATGTTGAGATCTGAATGTTGTGTGATTTTACAGGTTAAATTAGAATGCTGAGTGTTTATACATGTGTACATCTTGGTGTGTGTGCGTGCATGTGTGTGTGTGTGTGTGTGTGTGTGTGTGTGATCCAGCAGCATGAATGATTCATCAAATGTCCACTGAAGGAGATCTCTAAAAACAACAGAGCGCGAGAGTAATGTGAATGTATGAGTTTGCTCAGAGCAGGTTCACGTTCAGGGTCCATCTGATATGTTCTGTTCTGATCTGATGGAGTTTCATGCAGACGCTGCCCAGAGCCGCCCGTGACCTCCAGGCTATCAGAGCATCAGGAAACGCTCTCTGCCACCCAGAGAACAGCAGACGCTCCGTGACTGCGAGATCACGTCAATGCCCGGACGAGCATTCAAAGCAGAAAACAGGAAACACGAACGCCAGAACAAAACCTCCAGCTTTACGTGCATCGCGACCTGCCGGTGACCGTAAACCATCCGCCTGTCCGACAGAAGTCATGTGACCAATCGCTTAACAGGAGAACTTCAACCCAAGAGCAGATCGGAAGGAAATCAAGAGTTTCAATGTAATCTACATGCTAAATCAGGACAATAAAAACATGAAAACGCAAGAGGAAAAACAGAAAGCAATGCATTAATAAAAATACATGCACTAATGTTCAGAATTTGATGCATCTTTTTTTATATTTTGAATTAATTTCAATATTTTTGATGAGTTTGTTTCTACAATATATAGAACAAACTAATAAAACAAACTAATAAAAATAAATAAATAAATCAAATTCAAAATATAACAAAGCATGCATCAAATTCTGAACATTAGTGCATGCATTTTTTATTTACATTTATGTCAGGCAAGATTTAAACAATAGCATTAAATTTTATATCAGAAATCAATGCAAGCTCGTAGAAATTAAACAAATCGCTTAACAGGAGAACTCAAGAGCGGATCAGAAGGAAATTAAGAGTTTCAATGTAATCTTCATGATAAATCACGTCATTAACAACATGAAAATGCAAGAGTGAAATCAGTGTATTAAAAATGCATGTAGTGTTGAGAATTTAATGTAGACTCGGAGTTTGTTTATAACTTACATTAGATTTAATATTAATATTTTCTGTTAGTATGCTAGTTATTTTATTAGTTTGTTTCTAGTATTAGTACTAGAACATTACTATTTAATGCAAGCTTGTAGAAATGAAACCTTGAGCTTGTAGGTATATTGCATTTGGAATTTTTTTGTTACGGTTACAATGATTTGTTTTTTGAGGAAATATCAAAGTAATAAAAAACACAACTTTCTGATACTAGCGTTTCCACCATGAACTGGGAGAATTAGCATTTTTACTGTTTTACAGTCATATATAAACTGTTTTATAGTTAATTTTGCTGTTAGGTATTGTTATGGTAAGTTGCTAGAGAGCAGATCGAAAGGAAATCTAGAGTTTCAATGTAATCTTCATGCTAAATCACAACAATAAAACCATGAAAATGCAAGAAATCATCAAAAAAATTAATGCACTAGTGTTGAGAATTTGATGTAGAATCTTTTTTTATATTTTGAATTCGATTTCATTTTAATATATGTCCTACATTTAGTTCTGGCAAGAGTTAAACAATCAAATGTAAATTCTTTATTAGTACTCACTGCAAGCTTGTAGAAATTAAATTTTTAACAGGAGAACTTCAATTCAAGAGCGGATCGGAAGGAAAATCAAGAGTTTCAATGTAATCTTCATGCTAAATCACGACAATAAATACAATGAAATACAAAAGGAAAAACAGAAAGCAATGCATTTATAAAAATGCTCAATCTTTTTAATATTTTGAATTAGATTGAATATTTTCTGTTAGTACGCTAGTTATTTTATTAGTTTCTACATTATATGTATATTAAATTCAGGCAAGATTTAAAAAATAAAAATGTAAATTCTAGATTTTGCTTAATGCAAGCTTGTAGAAATGACACCATAAACCTGTAGGTATGTTGCACTTGGAATTTTTTGTTATGGTTGCAATGATTTTTTTTTTTTGAGGATATATCAAATTAAGAAAAAGCACTCAACTTTCTGATACTAGTGTTTCCACCCTGAAGTGGGAGAATTAGCATTTTTACAGTTTTCCAGTTCTATTTACACTGTTTTAGAGTTTATTTTGCTCTTAGGTGTAGTAACTTGCTGTTGTTATGACATCTGGGGTTCATTTTGCTACTCAAAAAGACATTTCTACACCTCCATCAGTGAATCAGTCATCTGCACATCAATAACTGTCTGGTTTAGCTCAGCTACTAAATAAGACCTCCAAAGACTACGTCGAATAGTTCGGGCTGCTGAGCGAATCACTGGTACAACCCTTCCTACTCCCCAAGAACTGTACTTATCCAGAGCGAGCAGAAGGGCTGCCAAAATCACTCTGGACCCCTCACACCCAGCACACTGCC
This sequence comes from Danio aesculapii, assembly GCF_903798145.1. NCBI lineage: Eukaryota > Metazoa > Chordata > Actinopteri > Cypriniformes > Danionidae > Danio > Danio aesculapii. The sequence continues at coordinate 49,165,125 of NC_079446.1, read as the reverse complement.
GATTTGAACTTTTACCTTCTGGTCGACGCTACAGAGCACTGCGCACCAGAACAGCCCGACACAGAAACAGTTTCTTCCCTCAGGCAATCCATCTCATGAACACTTGATGATAATAATTGTGGAACCAACATCACTACTTGCTATACACTTTTATACACATATACACTTATTTAACAACACACTTTACATGCCAATTTGCACATAACAGCTGCACATATAACGTTGTATATAGTAATAAACACGTACATACACTTGTCAATTTGTATATTTGCACTCACTACTTACTTCTATTTTTTTTAAATATATTTATTATCTGTTTTTTGCCCTGTCTCTGTAATCCTGTTGCACTGTAGAAGCTCTGTCACCAAAACAAATTCCTCATATGTGTGAACATACCTGGCAATAAAGCTCTTTCTGATTCTGATTTATAAATTAAGCATGAAGTATTGAGGTCTCTGTGTTCAGTTTGGTAGCTCCTCATTTGTGTCAGCATGTGATCATATTGTAATAAGAAATCTGCTGTATTACTTGCTTATAGGTGCAGTAGGTGATCTACTTTTTTTAGTGGCACAAAACTAGAAATGTCATGTCTAGAAACTAGACATCAAGCTGAAGCTTTTTACAATTACGATTTGTTACCATTTGATTTAGATCTTATGGCATTAGCTGGTGATAATGATGCAGAAGTTGCTGACCGTGCTGAATATCCTTCATGTCGAGATGTAAACTGGACATCAGGATCCCCACGGCCTGAGAGCGTTTGGTGTTCAGCAGCTTCACCACCTAAAACAAACACAAAAAAAACATGATATTTGATAGCATGCTAAATGATGCAATATTTGATATGTGATACAGTAGTTTAAATAATATTGTAACAAACATGTTTCTTCTTAATTCAGGAAAAAGAAAACACTACAAATTAGGACAGTCATGTATTGCATAAAACAAATCAGATTTTTATTGCCCAGAAAACCAGCATGTCCACTCCGCTTGCTTTCAAATGCACACTGACATGTAACTACATTCATGGCCTGATGTGCTAAAAAGTCTTTCAGAGGATGTGCAAATCATAGACTGTAAAATATATGGACGTAGTATACGTGACATCACCCATAGGTTTCTGAACACTGCAATAGAAGCTACAAGTAGGCGTGGCCAACCGTGGCCATTTTGTTCGCGCATCATCGCATCAACGGCGGGATACCAAACAAGGGCAAAGAGGCGGAGAGTGGGCGGAGCTACAGACACCTGCTGGCACTTTGCTTAGACCTGGCAGACAGACTTTACTTTGGGAGAAACGCTTGATACTTTATTACCTGCGACTCGTTTGTGTTCTGACCACATGTGCTTGGCTGTACACTATATCAATAAAGTGTTTAGACTTTTAAAAACACTGTAGTAATACATTGAGCCACTAAACATTGTTCTTATGACGTTTTTCTACAGGAGGAAACGTGAATTACTTCCAAACACTTCAGATATAGTGTGTGTTAGTAAATGCAAGACTATTGATGAACTCCAGCATAACACTGTATGACAACGCTTCAGATGACTGTTCTAGAGCCTACAGCTAATCAATCTATCAGATTCTGGAGGGCATTACAGGTCTAAAGAAAAATATTAATGATAAATGATCTGAAATAAAACAAATACATTTATAGAGATGGTATACAAGTATATAACTTTACTCACATAGGAAACGAGGATACGTGAATGGTTTGTGAGCACAATTAAATGCACACAGCATCCCATATCATCTGATAATTGTAAGAAATAAGTCCAAAAGGCAGCTGACTGTGTAAAGCCACAAAAAACAACACAAAAATACGATGAATATGCCGAGATCAGTGGCTAATCTGCCGGATTCAGCTGAGGTGAAGTGACGGCGACCAGCGAGACCTAGCTGTCACTCAAGTGGCCACGCCCTTAATTATGCAAACTTAATATAACCTAATATAAAGGAAATGGATGAGTTGTCACAGTTGTCATGGAGGGTAATAATAGCTATATGAACCAACATCGTTCTTTGTACCAGGCTGTAAACACCTTTTTTTCTGCTGTAAAGTTGGCCATTCTAACAGTGGGCTCAATTGCAATTTGCTCTATTATGGAGCCAGGACTAGCAGAATTTTGATGAATTGCAGTTTCAGTTACTTCCGTATTGGCCTCCCGAGGGAGAGCGGGAGGTTGCCGCTTGGTGCAAATGGGAGCCACACAAAGATACTCTTGCATTAAAAACACTCTTCTTGCACACCTTTATGATATGTACTGTATATTGCAATATGCTCATTCTGGATATCCTTTAGACATTGCGCCACCTCAGTGAAGGCAACTTGAAGTTGTGTTTAATTATAACTACAGATGAATGATGTTGATAAACAAACGTAAAGCTCTTTACTATTAAAACCCTTTTAGTATGATTTTTTTTAAATGATATATATATATATATATAAATAAATTAATATATAATTAATATATAATATATATAAATAAAATAAATTATTAAACCATTTGTGAACCTCGACCACACACCGGTCATAAATGTTGTTTTTTTATTTGATCATCTAAAAACCAAATAAAGTTTACATGGGCTTTACATTGACATATGGTTTGTTATGATAAGACAATATTTTCCTAAGATATCTGGAATCTGAGGGTTTTTAAAATGGTCCAAATTAAGTTTTTAGCCATGCATATTACTAATACAAAATATTTTTTATATATTCACAGTAGAATTTTTAAAACGAAATCTTAAAATGGAGCATGATCTTAATATTGTTATGATTTTGGAATAAAAAAAGCTATACTTTAGACCAATATAATGTATTTTGTGGTGCACTATATGATGCATCAACAGCCAAGTTATCAAAACTGATCAAAATATTCACTGAATTGCTTCCAACTAAAGAAAATTAAGCTTTGATGCACATTTACCGAATTATCAACATGATCTGATGATCTCAGGTGAGACGATCATCAGATCATTACAGCAGGACAGAGCGTCTGTATGTCTGTAATTGCATGTTTTTGCTCATTATGCTTTAATAAAAGCGTACCAGAATACAAAACTCAATTCATGATGGTGATGTTTATCAGCAGTGAGAACAAAGAGCTCAGCGTTGAAGGGGCGTCTGCACATGCAAACCCAAACACATCCGTCAGCAGACGTCACAGAGGAACCAGACCACAATGCACCTCGCACAAACACATCTGACTCTCAGTCTGCATTCAATGTGGAGATCATGAAAATTCTCACAAACAGCCCTGACTCCCTGACAAACACTTATCACAATAGAGTATATGCTGAAGGATTTTTAATTTTCAGTAAGGCAGTTCAAGCACTTCCGGTGAACTGTATGCAGTTACAAAAATCACCGCATTTAAAGAGCCCCTATTGTGGGGTTTTGAAAATGACCTTCCATGTAGTGTGTAACACAGCTCTAAGTGAAGTGAAATACCCAGCTAAGGCTTAAATCTTCTTCAAAACGAGTTGTTTCGGTGTGATGTGGCTACGAAACATAAGCCCCGCCCAATTGTTGCATACGCAAACCCGGGAAAATTTAAACCTGTGGCCCCGCCCACTAACCCAGCAGCAAAGACAAACAGATCCTGAAGTCATCCTGAGTCATGAAGTCGCTGTGCTCACCTGGATATTATTGGAAGTGTGAGGGATTCATTCATTTGTTAAAGGAAGGATCAGAAAAGACTACTGATGTATGAGACTTGTGAGACGAATGGACAGACAATACACCAGGGGTGCGTGCAAAATAAGGCCAGTTTATTAGGCACAAAGGCAGCCTGCTGCAGCTGAGGACTAGCGCTGGTGAGAGCTACAACCCCCTGGCTGAGGATGTGATCTCTGGGCAAAGCAGAGTACAGGTAAGCCCTGAGAACATATAACACTTCACGCAAGAGCTGCCACAGCAATGATTGCAAATTGAAATGATCTACAGCTGAGAAGGGAGAAAAGCTCCAAAATTAAAGATAATTACTGAAATCAGACCTGGCCCACGACACACTTCATAAGTGTAAGTGAAAGACTGTCTCCTTGTTTTTCTCTAGCTTGTAAATGATGTTTTAAATTGTGTTTTGTCACTTGTAACTGCGTGTAGTGTATCAGGTTAACTCTTAATATTCTCATATCACGTTTAAAGCCACGATGAAACGCGACGCGTGCTGCTTTGTTTACGGATTTAACACCGTCAGCTGATCCTACACACGTGCAGCGGTCAAGGCTCAGAATAGTTCAGCTTTTGCTGCTGTGTAGATTAATACTGAATGTGTGTCATAGTTAAGAATGAAGCAATATGCTGGTGTTTACCTACACTGCTTTTGGTGGTAATGTGTCTGAATAACACTGTTGAGTAAGTTTTACTATGAAGCGTGTTTCGGGCGTCCGCTGCGATCGGATCCTATATCAACGTTGGGGACCCGGCTGCTTGACAAACCGCGCTGGGCATTTTACTGTCTCGCACTGAGCGCTGTCGGCCAATCACAACAGGCTGTCATCAGTCCAATCAGCGCAGATTAGCTTCGCGCTAAGGAGGGGTTTGGGTACAACTGAATTGCTGAACGATTCATATGGGCGTCGCTGAAATAATTAGGGAAAAATAAATTCATATTATAAGACCATAAAAGTGTTTTTGACCTTGCATACAGATCAGTATGTTGTTGGAGACACATAGCCGAAATTTGACCCTTATTAATGTATAATACGGGCTCTGTTTCTTTTAAAAATCAGTGGTCTTCACTGCATGATTGATATACGATATAAAGTGGGTCTCAGAATGTACTAGGAGCACTGCATTAAAGTACATTGTTCTGCAGCATGTCTTTAAAATATAAAAATGCATTTTACTCCAGTATTTTCAATGAGTTTCTGTGCTCACCTGCTGCTCCTTATGACACTATAAGGCTTTTCATCCTGTTTTACGCTTGAACAACTAAATAAATGCTTAAGTCTATTTTACTGATTATAGTATAATTACATCACAACATCGATGCTGTAAAAGGATCCTGATGAAAATAAAAAGTCAAATTAACCTTCCACCGGAAGTTTATCGGCAGGAGAAAAACACTAGCTGTGATTATAGCCCATTAGACCAGAAATGACCTTATATCAGGATTACCAATTTAAACCAAATATCAAATTCCCTGACTCAATTCCACTGACTCAAAGATGAACATCTGATGAAAGGAAAAGCAAGCCGCTGTTGTGCATATCCTGTACATCAATAAATCATCACTCACAATCACTCAAGGCTATAGCCACTATGAGAACAGAAGTATAAAATTTACCTCATTTTTTTCCCACTTACTCCTCTACATGTGCTTTTCTGTTCTCTACATTTGAACATCCAGTTTTTAAAGAGGCCATTGTGAAGCCAAAGTTTATCAAATGTATATTATCCAGCTACAGTATGTTAGGCTTAAACAGAAACACAGTGTGGTGACTGAATTTCACTTGAGTGACTTCTATTGAGGAGTGTAAATGAATGTAAAAACAATGTAATAAAATGGAGCTAATAATAGCTAATAATAATGTTTTGATAAATGGAAACAAAAGTTTAAAGCCATTTTTGTTATTTCATGACAGAAATAAATAAATTCCTGTCAATTTATTTACTGTCAATGTCTGGAAAAGACCTTTATAAAATTCCATGATTTCCAGAAATTCCCTGACCCGTGTGAATCCTGTTTAAAGAGGCTTTTTTTCCAGTTGTTGATTTCGGTCGTCACGCTGGCAAAAAACACGAGCGCAAACATGAAACAAAAACTGGACAGAATCAGATCCACACACTCGCTGGAGACGGAAAAGCAAGGAACTAACCCAGAACAGCTCACCATTACAGTTACACTTATCAACTGCAAGCAATTACACCAAACAAAACATGCTACTTCATCAAAAGAAAAGTTGCTGGGCGACTCCTGACAGATGCGGAAACCAGTCTCCAATTATTTCACTCATTATTCGGTCTGAGATCATGTTTAAAACATGAGGGGCCGTTTTCTTCTCCATTAAACAGGAGATGATGTTTTTCAGGTCAAACGGCCCTTCGGTGAGACAAATTACCTCCAGATCCTTCAAACATGATGAACGCTGATCACTGGAGGCTAGGGATGTGACATTATTATGAACCACGAACCAGTTAAAAAAAATCTAATATTTGACAATATTTGCCCAAATTCTTTCCAACGATATGTGAACTGTGAATGTAGACCAAATGATTCAGCAACTGTTCCTGTTTTAGCTTGGGAAGCTCGTTTTTGAGAACGGGCCTCTGACGGTGATAGAGAGAAGGACACTAATATAGCCTCAGAAATCTTTCTGCATGCCATCATCATGTTTGAAATATAAACTCATGACACATTTGGCTTACAAGGCCTATTTTTTCTAGGCTATTACATGACTGATTTCATGTGTTTGTATATTGAAAAACAAATATTGCAGTACATTTTTTCTTTCTCATTACTTCATAATGTATAACTTTTTATATTTTTTAGCATGAGATGTTCCAGATGTACCATGGTAAAGCTCAAAGTGTCTTCTTTCCAATGATACCTTATTGTCATTTGTAGCTCACTGTGGTCTAGGACTATTTTAAGTTAGGTAGGTGCAAATGCCCATAAGTTGGTGCTGGCTAACAGGTTAAATCAAGTTACATGCTAGACAAATCACAATAAAAGTGGAGTACTTGAGATTATATTAATGAGTCTCAGAGATGAACTGACTGTCTTTAGAAAAGTTTAGGTGGTATTTTCTGTTTATCTTGCCTTTGAAAGTTACATTAGAGAAGTAATGGGGTGAAAATTTCATATAATTATAGTGACCAAAATTCAATATTTTCTCACGTTTTTTATTTCAGTTTAGTTCTGTTAAATTTCACAATCAAACCCGCAGCAAAAGCCTATTAAAAAGATGCATTTTCTCTACTATAGGGCTGGGCAGTACGTCGTGAAATGAAAAATGCGTGTAGTAAAGTAATTTATTCAGTGTATGCCTTGAAATGTAAATTGGTGGGCATGGGCAAGTGGGCCAACACAGTCAGCAGGCTGAGAAAGACGCTCTATGAGAGTTTGGCAGCTTTGCCATTTGCTTTATAAATTCAAGTAGTGATCACTTAGTAACAATATTTATACAGAATTGTAATTGTTTATATTTTGTATTTTTAATGGAAAAAACGGTTTGATATTTCCTTAAAGTGTTTAAATATTATATCTGATATCTGTGAGAAGATGTTTCTTGACAAATGCTTATAATACATTTTATTTAAACAAACAAACAAAAAAAAAAAAACACATTACTAATGCTTTGCTTCTTAGACTTTACACACCTGAAACTTGTCTATAGCACTTGTTCACTGCTGCTCTTATAGTTGTGTAAACTGCTTCCTTGTCCTCATTTGTAAGTCGCTTTGGATTAAAGTGTCTGCTAAATGACTAAATGTAAATGTAAATGTAAAAGTACATAAAAATTATAAACTGTTTACGTAAAATGTGACATACAGTGAAATTTGTTACCCATCTAAAGTCATATTTTGTTTACTATATTTATAATAGGGATGAAAAATCTTACATTGCGACATTTTGTTTGACTGCAATATATATTGCGATATGGATATAATTTCACTTGATGACTCAAATAGCTCTGTTTGAAAAGAGTTCATTCATTTAGATTGACTGGAGTGATCAAGTCTTTTTCCATGCAGTGCATCTGCGTAAATTATAATAAATTACAAGCAAAAAACAGAATAAATAAACAATGCTTTATCGGTTTTCTGGAGAATCTAACAGTAAAAGTACAGAAATTGAACAATCTAATGTAAAACAGCATGGTCATTATCGTATAAATAATTAAAATTAAACTTAATATCTTTATCTAATCCTGCGACGTGACTATTGCAGATACACATGCGATATCCATGCTCAAACTATATATTGTTCAACACTAATTTATAAGGTTAAAAATAAAATAATAAATAATCAAATAAGATCAATTCTTTTTCTTATATATTCAAGCTTATTTATTATTTAAAGCCCTTTTCTACATTTCCTGGAATAACTACCTTTAGAAAAAAACTATCGTGAAAGATACCGTTACCATGAAACAAACTTTCTCAAACTGTAAAATAAAATTCTGGTCATACCACCCAACAATATTCATTCATTCATTTTCCTTCGGCTTAGTCCCTTTATTTATCAGCGGTCGCCACAGCGGAATGAACCACCAGCTATTCCAGCATATGTTTTATGCAGCGGATGTCCTTCCAGCCACAACTCAGTACTGGGAAACACCCATACACAACGGGTAATTTAGTTAATCAGTTCCCCTATAGTGTATGTGTTTGGACTGTGGGGGAAACCGGAGCACCCAGAGGAAACCCACGCCAACACGGGGAGAACATGCTAACTCCACACAGTAATGACAAGAACCAGTGATCTTCTTGCTGTGAGGCCACAATGCTAACCACTGAGCCACCCCAATATTCTACTGTATAATGTCTTCAATCTCATTTTGTTAAATGCATTTGTCGAATTGTTAACTTTAAATCGAGAACCGACTTGAATCGTGTGTTCATTGAATCATCAACTACAGGCAACTACATCCCAACTACAGGTAACAGTCTATAAACAATCCTTTGAGGGTGTTAAAAACGTCAGCATTCACAAATATGCTCTTAAAGGTCCCTTGAAGTGCTTTGAAACGTGATTTTTTTTAAATATTTAATGTTTGATGTAACCTCAACTGTAAAATAAAGAAAGGGCGGGACAAAAACAGCCAATAGCGTTTACCACAGCTCTGTCAGTCGGCGTGGATAAACTCAAGCCCATCAAATGAAAGCCAATGAGAAGGGGGCGGGGCATGTCAAACACTAGAGAGCATTTGATTGGTTAAAAGATTTGATGAGAAACTGAAATAATAAAAAAAAAAAAATCATTAATCCATTGAGGCGGAAGTGACAAACTGCAAGCTTTAGATGTTTATCCCAGTTTTATATTTTCTAAATGCAAATTTTGGAGCCCACTAGCTAATAGATTTCCTTTAAACCAACATCTTAATTATTTTAATTTCACGGCACATTTAAGAGCATTTCCCTTTCCAAATCAACAGCAGGAGCGAGTTTATGTGGCTGGTTTAGTAATCGAGACATAAAACACGTCTCCATCAGCGTGCAGACGAAAAACTTCCCTCAGAACAAAGCAGCCACAGACGCCAAACACCTCACAACTCTGCATTCTGTCCCAGAATCCCCTCTAAAGCTGAACACCACAAGACTGAACGCTGCCACATCTGTTGGGCCTGGAAGCGTTCGCTGACTGACAGACATGACAGGAATCAGCAAACTCACGGCGCACAGACAGAAGACATGTTATGTTAATGGAGGAGTTGTAAATATGCAAATATTGAGCATTAGTGTGGTTAACCTCAGGTCTGTTCACAGGCGAGGGCTTTGAACGTGGGACTTGAGACACAGGGGAGAAAAATAAAAACACCCACAGTTCAAGATCAACATGACCGAGATCTCTAAAAAGACAAATAAATATGCTAATTTATGAATCGTAATATTTAATATATCATAATAATATAAGACTTTTAATTAATGTATTTATATAATTAAAATAAAATGTTTCAGTTTAAGAAAATATTTGATGAGGGATTTCATATTTTAAATGTGACTGCATGGCGAGACTGCATCAGCGATGTCCAAACTTTTTATTATGAAAAGCCCAAAACCAAACATAACTGAGGGTTGTGGGCCCAAAGTAAATACAGCAAATTGTATTACAAAGTAGCCATGGATAGTTTCCTCGCTTAAAAATAAATAGAAAGCATTATTTTTATCTAAATATTAGGTTAAGTACTGCATTATAATGTTGTACATTTTATAATTAACTTATTACAATGAAAACAAACAATTTCATTCATAACACAATGGAGTTCAACACACATTTAAATTAATCTGATCCATTCACAACATTTAATTGAAACATTTAACTCAAGCACGCTGTTTTGTAGCTCAACAATAAAACAAACAAATAAAAGGTTATGTTAAATTTGAAAGACAATCTCTACTAAAGGCAACCCCTTTTCCCTCTTCTCAGATGGGATGGCAGGCCAAACCAAAGGTAATCATGGGCCAACTTTGGCCCGCAGGCCTAAGTTTGGGCATCTCTGAACTAATATATATATATATATATATATATATATATATATATATATATATATATATATATATATATAAATATAAAAGCAAACTTTTAAATAATAATGTAAAGCTGCTATAATGTATGTCTTAGAATTACTGCTTCATTAATCTTGTTAAATCCATTTGTCTCTATTTATTTGCTTCTTTGTGAAATTTACTAACAGTTTCTGAGAAATGTATTATGGATTTTGAAGTGCATAGCTGAAATTAATATTCATAACTGATCAACTATATAAAGTTATTGATCTGGAATGATTTGATGTGAACAATCATGATATTGTCTCCTGTATAGACACTTCTAATTAAAAATACATTTGAATGGTTAATGTTAAACTCAATCACTTTACCGTTAGAAGTTACTATCATTCACTCAAACTATTTTTGCTGCATGTTCAAACTACTTATTTAAAATAAGTTAAATCAACAATTCTTGAGGGGGTTTTGGGGACATGTTTACTTGATTTGTATTGAAACATGAAAAAATTGTACGCCACCCTAAATGTTTTCAGTGTTGTACAGTATATCTGCATTGAAAACTTTAATACATTAAGACCTTTACTTTAATCCAAACCCATTTAGGAGAATTAAAGTGCTTAGTTTCCCAAAGCGTGGCCATAATGAATTTTTAAACTCAACAATCACTTTCCTGTTGGAAGTTACTATTATTGTATAGTTGCAATGAAAGCCTATTTAAAGGGACAGTTCACCCAAAAATGTACATAAAACTTTTTGTTGTACATAAAACGAAGATATTTTGAAGAAAGCTGAATACTTGTAACCATTGATTTCCATAGTAGGAACTACAAACGCTGTAGAAATCAATGGTTACAAGTTTTCAACATTTTTTCAAAAGATCTTTTGTCTTTAACAGAGAAACAAGGGTGAGTAAACAATGACAAACGTTTCATTTTTGGGTGAAATATCCCTTAAATGTATTAAGACATTTACCTTATTCAAATCCCATTTAGGTGGATTAAAGCTAGCTTAGTTTCCCCCAAATGTGATCAGTTAATAGAAACAGACTGTGAATATGAAAGTGAAAATCTGCTATGTTTGACATGCATCTGATAAAAACTTGAGCATTCAGAGCACACTGTGATATTTGCCATCTGGAGCGTTTCCAGTTTTAGTTCCTACATTGGACATTGGGTCATATTTCACATCAGATCTGCTTAAGATCAGGACATCAGTGTGAAAAGCTTGGACATTAACTCCAACTACTTTTTTGACTGCTTGGCAGCATCTTGTAAATAAATAATACATATTTGAGCCGTTTTAGCTTCAGTCAGCTTTGTGTTTTTGACTGTTTGGCACCATCCAGTGTCTGAATAATGTGCAGGTTAGTGTATACTCCATCAGCTGTTTTCATTTCTGTCAGCTTTGTGTTTTTGACTGTTTGGCACCATCTAGTGTCTGAATAATGAGCAGGTTAGTGTATACTCCATCAGCTGTTTTAGTTTCTGTCAGCTTTGTGTTTTTGACTGTTTGGCACCATCTAGTGTCTGAATAATGCGCAGGTTAGTGTATACTCCATCAGCTGCTTTAGTTTCTGTCAGCTTTGTGTTTTTGACTGTTTGGCACCATCTAGTGTCTGAATAATGTGCAGGTTAGTGTATACTCCATCAGCTGTTTTCATTACTGTCAGCTTTGTGTTTTTGACTGTTTGGCACCATCTAGTGTCTGAATAATGAGCAGGTTAGTGTATACTCCATCAGCTGTTTTAGTTTCTGTCAGCTTTGTGTTTTTGACTGTTTGGCACCATCTAGTGTCTGAATAATGCGCAGGTTAGTGTATACTCCATCAGCTGCTTTAGTTTCTGTCAGCTTTGTGTTTTTGACTGTTTGGCGCCATCTAGTGTCTGAATATTGTGCAGGTTAGTGTATACTCCATCAGCTGTTTTTGTTTCTGTCAGCTTTGTGTTTTTGACTGTTTGGCGCCATCTTGTGTCTGAATATTGTGCAGGTTAGTGTATACTCCATCAGCTGTTTTCGTTTCTGTCAGCTTTGTGTTTTGACTGTTTGGCGCCATCTTGTGTCTGAATATTGTGCAGATTAGTGTATATTCCATCAGCTGTTTTAGTTTCTGTCAGCTTTGTGTTTTTGAGTGTTTGGCGCCATCTTGTGTCGGAATATTGTGCAGGTTAGTGTATACTCCATCAGCTGTTTTAGTTTCTGTCAGCTTTGTGTTTTTGACTGTTTGGCACCATCTAGTGTCTGAATAATGTGCAGGTTAGTGTATACTCCATCAGCTGTTTTAGTTTCTGTCAGCTTTGCGTTTTTGACTGTTTGGCACCATCTAGTGTCTGAATAATGCGCAGGTTAGTGTATACTCCATCAGCTGTTTTCGTTTCTGTCAGCTTTGTGTTTTTGACTCTTTGTCTCCATCTAGTGTCTGAATAATGCGCAGGTTAGTGTATACTCCATCAGCTGTTTTTATTCTGTCAGCTTTGTGTTTTTGACTGTTTGGCACCATCTAGTGTCTGAATAATGCGCAGGTTAGTGTATACTCCATCAGCTGTTTTTGTTTCAGACAGCTTTTACTATGTTTGACACATACCTGATGAAAACGTGAGCGTTCAGAGAACACTGTGATATTTGCAATCTGAAGTTTCCAGTTTTAGTTTGTACAGAACATTGAGTCATATTTCCCACCAGTCTATTTGCTGTGAGCAGGATTAGGACATCGGTGTGAAAAGCTCAGACATTTACTCAGACGATCTGTACACAAGCGTCAGAGCTGAATGATGGAAACAGTTTCAGTGTATCCAGACACTCGTAAACAGCACTGAGCCGCAGTCATAACAGCAGACGCCGCTCTGGTCTGGACTCACCTGCTTGGTCTTTGACCTGCTGATGGTGTCTGACAGGGGTTTCTTCTTCTCCTTCACTGCAGTCTTCGAGAAGAGATCCACAAACTCATCGAAATCCACAGATGGCTCTTCTATGGTGTCCCATACCACAGCGTTTGAGTCTCTGAGGAGGAAAATAAAGGGACAGATTCAGCTCTTGATGGAGGAAAACACACAAACACATCTAACATCTTCACTTCTAGTGTTTAGGGCCAGACAGAATCTACTAGGGGTGTCAAAATTAATTGTTTCTGCGGTGCACCGTGATACAGACATGGACAATTTGGTATCAGTTCGGTAATAGATCATAACCGGTATTACAAACTGACGTCACTTATGTCATATGCACTATGTAGCGGTAGCTTACTATGGCGAGGGAGGCGACCACAATTAATTAACACACTGCAACTAATTAAAAACACAGAAACTCTGGACAATTCACTGAGTGAGTGTTTGCTGGACAGTCTTTCACTGACACTGACGTTACAGCAGAAGCCCCTATTTCACTGCCATTGAGAAATGAAAGTAAACATTTCTCTCTCTCTCTCTCACTGTGGCCCTTTGACCTGCGGGCGTGACGTTCCCTCTCCTCTCAGCTGTTATGCGATACTTGTGGATCCAGACACAAGCGCGTGTCTGCAGATCGAGTTTTCTCCTCTGCGTCTATCATGGATCAGCTGTGATCACCGCTGCCGTTTATCAGTGTCACTCATCTGTGAACAGCGCCAGAGCATTAGAGCCAATCACAGCCCTTTCTGTTGAGCGCATGACTTATCATAGGGGTGTAAGAACTATATGCTATACATGCTCACGTTGTTCTGTGCATGTACTTGAGTTTAAGGGTACAGTTCTGACTGTATTAAATGACAAAATTGTATTACAAATAATACATAAATATAAATGTATTTCTAATTTTTTTTGTACTGTGAAGTGAAACAAAATTGTGTGTGGAAAGCATCGTCAATGCACCGAGTTATTGAATTGAACTGAATCGATGACATGATAATCGTAACCGAACGATGTGGAATGTGCAATGATTTTGAGAGTATAGTAACTACACGAAATAAAAAACCAATAACTTTAACTTTAGGTATATACTGAAAATCCCATTAGACTCAATTATGTTTGGTAAACGAAGAAAGTCTCATACCATCTCTACTAAAAGACAGAAAATATTACTTTATAAACAGTATTGTAAATAAATCATAAACATCTGCATAATATTTACTAATACTAAAAGTAATAAAAGAACTGAATAAATACAGATTTACTTAAATCAACTCGATGGGTTAAAAAATAGGGGAGTCAAAATGAATTGTTTCTTCGGTGCACCGTGATGCAGACGTGGACAATTCGGTATCGGTTCAGTAATAATCATAACTGGTTATTATTTACTGATGTCATTTATCTCATATGCGCTCTGTCGCGAGGGAGGCGAGCGCGGGTATTTACAACACTACAGGCGCCAACTACTTAAAAATTTCACTGTGTGTGTTTTCTGGAAAGTCTTTCACTGGCACTTACAGCAGAAGTCCCTATTTCTCTGCGATTGAGGGAATGAAAGTACTCCATCTCTCTCTCTCTCTCTCTCTCACTGTGGCCCATTACACCTGCTGGCATGAGTTTTCCTCCCCTCTCTTTTCCTCCTGGCTGTATGCATTCCCGCGGCTATACCTGTGCATTGTCACGGGACCCGACCAGATTTAATGCGGCAATAAAGCGCGGGATCGGTCAGTAACTCTGGTGTAATTTTAACAGGAGTGGGTGGTCTCACAGGATCGCTCCTGAGCAAGCGAGCAAGCAAGCGTGCATGGCGTGTGTGTGTGCATGCGCATGTGTGTGCATGCGCATGTGTTTGTTTGGTGCTCTCTATGTGTATGTGCGTGAATGAGAGACAGTGTGGTGGTGTGTCCGTGTGTGTTTATACAGACTCCCCAAAATACAACACTGTGTATGGAAAGCATCGTCAATGCATAGAAAGCATCGTCAATACACCGTGATGCACCGAAATATCTAATTGAACCGAAGCGATGGCATGATAATCGTAACCGAACCGAACCTTTAGACCAGTATAGGTTCACATCTCTAGAAACAGCTTTTTCCCCAGAGCTGTCTCCCTTTTGAACTCTGCCGCTCACTGACTCTTTTGCCCCCCCCCAATACACCCCCACACTCCTCTAACTTATACTCCTCACAATCACTGCACTATTTAACATTTGCACATTTAAAGTCTGCACATATTCATTGCACTGATTCACTTATCTGAACTGGACATACCCACAGCACATGGACATTTGTAATTATGTTTATCTATCTGCACACTCCTGATTATTAACAGCATCCTGTACATATATTCATTTATTGTAAATCTGTTCATAGCTAATACAACCTGTATATAATGTTGATAGTACATCCATCTGTAAATATCACCATAGTTTTTCTATAACTGCACTTTATAACTTATACCTGTATCCTGCACTTGCTGCTATTGCACTGCTGGTTAGACCTAAACTGCATTTCGTTGCCTTGTACTTGTACATGTGTAATGATAATAAAGTTGAATCTAATCTAATCTACTGAAAAATCTGCAGAAATCTGCATACAGATTCCATGTGGGTCTAGTAATGAATCACAAGTAATGTTGGTTTTGTAATCAGATTACTTTTTCCAAGTAACTAGTAAAGAAACTCAATGCTTTTTAATTTTGTAAGAAAATAGAGTTACTTTTTTAAAATACTAACACCAGTTACTTTGTCTAACTATTTATTGACTGAGATGTTATTCTTCTGTCTCTGCGTATAATGAGTAAAACCTTTCGCTTTTTCATAATGAATATACACAATATCTTGACTGTCTGTCTGTCTGTCTGTGTTAGTCATGCTTTAAGCGGGTGGTGTTTATAGGTGGTTATTGAAGGATTGCCTGAGCGACACTTGATTTTTTATGTTTTGTTGCTGACATTACTGCTGCTGCTTATTATCAGTTATGTGTATTAGAGTTTTGTGTGACATTTAATTTTGATTAATAATGTTTATTTCATTATTTTAGTGTCATATGTGTTAACATGATGGTGTTTGGTAGCTGTGTGAATGAAACTGAGCACCTTCTACACTGTATATTAGTATGCATTCTCATCTCCACAAGCTTTTGGTGCTGTTTTTGTCTGTGTAACAAAGGTACAATGTGTTATGTAATGTGTTGTACTATGTTAGTGCTGAAAATGATTGGTGTATTAACTCTTTAAATGAATAAAACCAACCAAAACCCAACATTTAGGATTGAACAGTAACTACAGCATTTATGCTTCAGCCTATTAGTTTGCATTAGGGGAACCGATTCATTCCTGGGCATCAGTAAAGGTGTAAACAGTGTAAGCGCAAAACAGAAGCGGTGCATTACTTTTTGGTGTGCAGCTGTATTCGTGTCCAGTACAGCGGTTTCATGGGTCTCGGCGGCTCCACGATGCATTTACGAGGAGGTTTCTCCTGCGCTGCTCCCAAAGCAAACAGACCCAGCGGGAGTGGAGGTGGCAGAGAGCCAAAACTGAAGGGCAGAGGAGGAGCACAGGCTCCAGGAGCCATAGATGGAGGAATTGGAGGAGGAGGGGGAGGTGGTGGTGCTGGTCCTGTATGGGCAAGAGGAGGAGGAGGTGGTGGCGCACCCATTCCTGGAAGAGGAGGAGGTGGTGGAGGTGCAGACAGTCCTGGAAGAGGAGGTGGGGGAGGAGGTGCACCCATCCCTGGTAGTGGAGGAGGTGGTGGAGGAGGTGGAGGAACTGATAAACCTGGTAGAGGAGGTGGAGGAGGAGGCTGTGAAGCTCCTGGAAGAGGAGGAGGTGGGGGAATAGCACACACTCCTGGAAGAGGAGGTGGAGGAGGTGGCAAACACAGTCCAGGTAAAGGGGGAGGTGTTGGTACACACACTCCGGGTAAAGGTGGAGGAGGCGGCACACACACTCCAGGTAAAGGTGGAGGTGGTGGAGGTGCCAAAGTACTTGTCTGTTGCTGGCAAATGCACACAAATGCTTGTGACGCAGCCTGAGATTCAGTTTGGGAGGTCAGTAAGGAGTCACTCTGCACCTCCACAGGAGGCACTTTAAACCTGAAGCTCTCGTCCACAGGAGACGTCTGCACTGATTTGGCCTCCAGCGGCAGCAGCGAGGTGTTTTCAGTCTGCAGGTCCACATGGCAGACGTCTGGGAGCAGGCCTTCCTCTCCTCCGCACTCCTGGTCTTGTGTCTCCACCTCTCGCTCCGCCAGCGGCTGCTGTTTCTCCAGCTCCGCGATCTTACTGCGCAGGTCCTCGATGGTCTGCTCCAACTGCTCGATCACGCAGATGTGCTCCTGCTTCAGACGCACCGTCTTCAGCACTGAGTCCTCCTGCACACACAGACAGAGACGGGCTGATGAGAAGCAGATCCACACTGCAGAAACATGTACATTTACATTTAGCAGACGCTTTTATCCAAAGCGACTTAAAAATGAGAACAAGGAAGCAATTTACACAACTATAAGAGCAGCAGTGAACAAGTGCTATAGACAAGTTTCAGGTGTGTACATGTCAGGGTTCCATCAACAGAAGATTCAAAGCACCATTCATTTTAAACCAAGTAACTTTATAATTCATACACCAGCATATGTAGCACCATGAAAGTCCTTACTACACTAAACACTTCACTTACACTTAATATTTACATTAAAAAGCCTTTTTTTTTTAATTGACCTTTTCTAAAAGGTTGAAATGTGCGTTGTCAGTGTTATTGTACAAGATTTTTTTATTGTACAAGAACTGCTCACTTTCTTTGTTCTGCTTTTGACAATCGAGTACAATTGTTGAAATAAAACTTTCAAATTTATTTCATGCACCTTCAAGGACCTTTGATGTTTTTAAGTATTTTCTAGTCCTTGAATCCATACATCTAAAATTAAAATAGTTGTTTTTTTTATAATTATTTTTTAGAGGTGTTCACCTTTTAATTTGGACAGGATAGTGGAGGTTACAGACAGGAAGGTATTGGGAGCAGAGAGAGGGGAAGGGTCGGCAAAGGACCTCAAACTGGGAATCAAACTCATGTCACCGTTAGCACCAGGGTGCTATATGTCGGCACACTTAACCTCTAGGCTATTGGCACCAACAATTCAATTCGTTTTAAGTACTTACTAGAAGCATGGGAACCCTGACATCTGAACTGCTCAGTCACTTGTGTTCATGCTGTCACACTGATAAATAAAGGCATTGCAGAAGTGTGGATGAGTAACCTAAAGAGGATTCAGCAGACCCCATTGGACCTGACGTAGATCTTATTTGGATATTGTATTTTAATAATAAGAATGCTTTCGCATGACTTTAGTTTTAGACTTAACTTTAAACTGCACAATCCTGCACATGACATACTGCGAAATATATTGATATACAAGTCATTAATTAACTTGTTGCCACTATGTATTAATACAGTAAGACATTTTAATAATTTTATCATAAGCAAATCATGTGCATGGTATGATAAGTTCCCATGTTTAACTTAACACTGGTCGTGTTGTAATAACTCACTCTCATAAAAACAAAGAAACAAAAAAATCAGGGCTACAACATTAAAATTAAATGAATTCTTAAATCCCGGCCCTGATGACTATACAACTTATGACTATAACTCGAGTATCTTGTTGTCAACTGGCTATAGTGGTACTGCAGTAGTTCACTAACCCAACACAAGTCACAGCAAATCAATACAACATAAGCATGATCACTAGTCACTAGTTCAATTCAGTTAAAAGCTATTAATAAAATAAAGAAAACCTTATTTTAATAATGCTAAGAGCTGCTGTTTAAAGAGTTTGCACTGTATGATGGAGCAACAGCACCATCTGCTGGTCAACACACATACACACACGCGTGCTGAAATCAAACTCTGGGGAATATAACATGACACTAGGAAAGAAACACTCAGTATGAGCAATAAAATAGGAGGATCTGAATTAATCTGCTCATAAATGAATCATGAGATCAATAAACTCCAGACAGACAGTGTCAGACAGACATCCTCAAAGATACACTAACATCCTGTTTTTACTAACATGAGGATGAGGTCCTTCTACTACTATATGTACCATGATATCTGGACATGTACCACACCACACTATGGAAGACTGAGGCATCTTCAAACATAAACACTATGGCGTATCAATATATTACATCAAAGTGCTGTTGTGAGAAATAAACACAGAGAAATAATGCCTCTGTACATCTCTGATTGTTTATGGTTCATTTAAATCATCAATTATTTTGGACTGAATGTATATTGTTTGCATGACTTTCTTTACATATGAGAATAACAAGTAATGAATGAATAAATGCATGCATTTTCCTTTCATGCATACCTGCAAACTAATTAAATTTTCCATTTCAAAAACATTAATAACAATGTATTAATAATATATAACAGGATGCACCGTGTTCATTGTGAAATCAGATATGAATATTGATCATTTATTTTCTCATAGATGTTAAATGTTGGAGAAACACAGGCATTTCAGGAAGATGAATGACAGATGTACCTGAATATGGCGAATTTCTTCTTCCTGATGTTTCTTCAGGCCTGAGACGACAGCCTGATGCTCTGAAAGCACAAATCCACAGCTCTTTAAATACCAATGATTGTGTGACCTTTCTAAACGCATCCCTCTGAACACTTCTCAAACAACTACACAAGACTACAACACTACAGAGGAACGCAAATGCTTCTTATTCATTTTTAATTTAATCACAAACGTTAAAAACTCATAAATGAAACGTGTCCAGATTAGTTGTGCATCTGTGAAGCAAACAAAAAAACGATGTGCAGAAATGAATGAGGAAACACATTTGATTATCAATATGCAGTCTGCTACTAATGATTTTACCCAGAGCACTGATGAGGACAGACACTGTTGTAGATGAAGACAATGAATGATGAACATGTCGTGTGATTCGAGTAAACAAACAGCAGTGCATGAGGGGAAAAAGGCTGAAATGAGCATAAATCTTTGAACATTTTTGAAGTATTTGGCAGCATATGCTGAAGATGTGAAATGACACACTGATGAGGCGCAGTAGTGATTTAAGCTACTCACCCTCCGGCTCCTCGACCGCTGCAAACGCACAAGAAAATAATCTCCTTTAGTCACTGAAAGCCCTGAACAGAGTCAAGACTGTCTGAAGATCCTCAGTCTAAGAGAAAACCCTTGACTGACAGCAGCTGAACGGAGAAGAGGAACTGAATACGCACTAAGCAAGTGTTTTTAGGGGGGGAATTACTACAATTATTTTACCAAGGCTGCATTTAATTGATAAAACTGAATTTAATGCATTTAATTGTTCAGAAAAGTTTTATTTTTATTTTTTATGTGAATATATTGTAAGAAATCATTTAAATATGCTGATTATTATTATAATTATTAATAATATTATATATTTCTATGAAAACCGTGACACAATAACAAAAGAAACATTAAAATCAGTCACAGTTTTATTTCAGGATGCATTAAATGCATCAGAAGTGACAGTAAAACATTTAGAATATTATATTATACACTTATAATGAGAGATTCTATCTCAAATAGACTCTGTTGAAACATTTCTGATTTTGTGTGTGACGTAGGTTTGAAATTATTACAAATATACTATTACACATTAGACCAGCCATTTTGATTTAAAGATTACATGTGCACTAACTTTTAGGTGGTAACTTTTAAGTTTCATAGTTTTTAACCCCTGATCTGTGCAGTTTTGTTATTTATAACAATGAGCAGAAGAATTATTTCTAAAAATAACAATAACCGTGACTGAATGCTTAAGATTGAACTACGTCTCTTGTAAAACTTGAGATGAATTCATCTTCCCATCATGCTGCAGAAATTGTCTAAATTTTGTAGCTTCCTAGATGCAATATTTTAATAATGTTTAGATTTTTAAAGGAATAAACCCATGCTGGACTGCATAAGGTGTATTACAGTCTCTGTGCTTCTGTGGATTCTCTGTATTTGAGTGTCATTTGCATAATGACATGGGCATAACAAGGAGAAGGTGAATTATGAATTATGTTATTTTTCAGTAGGCTTATAAATCATACAGAATATATGTTTTTTAGAACGTAAAACTGAAGACTTTCCTGTGAGAGTTGGGTTTAGGTCAACAGAAAATAGAGTTTGTACAGTATAAAGAAAAGGAAACCTATGAAATGTCCCCACAATTCACAAAAACAAGTATGTGTGTGTGTGTGTGTGTGTGTGTGTGTGTGTGTGTGTGTGTGTGTGTGCGTGCGTGTGCGTGTGCGTGTGTGTATGTTCATACCATCCTCTGTGTATTTGGGCAGAGGCTGCTGCTCCTCCTCTCCTGGTTGTGTCGTGACCCAAAGGCCCTTCAGGTGTCCAGGTAAATGACCCTCCAGACGCTCGAGTGACGGCGGAGGCTGACTGACGGCGGCCCATGTGTACAGCTGATCTTGCTGGAGACACACATGGAGATCAGAGAGATACACACAGCAGGACCAATCAATCAATCAATCAATCAATCAATCAAATTCAACTTAAGCTTTGTGTAGTTCAAATTGACTCCCCTTTGGTGATGTTGGTGGCTGTTTTTGCCCCATTGACTTCCATTTTAACCACATTATTTGATTGCAAAACCATGACAGCATATAATCATGCGTTGTTTATTGCAATTTGTCTCTTTTATTGTTGATGGTATGACCAACTCTAGTATGAGCAGTTCTGCACGTTCAGAAAACAGATCGACAAGTGAATTGAGACTCAAACTGGAGCTGTCAGACGCTGCAGTCACTGTCAGTAAATCAAGCAGCTAGTGAAGAGGGTAAAGCTGCAGACCTGGCCGAGGTCTAGCGTGCAGCTGTGGTCAGTGACCTCCTCCAGCAGGGTCTGTCTGTTTTCTCCACACCCACTGAGAAACTGCAGAACCTCCCAGAGTTCCACAGTCCCATCAGAGCCACGGTCGGCGGAGGACGAGCCCCCGGAGTCAGCCTGC
Organism: Danio aesculapii; assembly: GCF_903798145.1. Classification (NCBI taxonomy): domain Eukaryota; kingdom Metazoa; phylum Chordata; class Actinopteri; order Cypriniformes; family Danionidae; genus Danio; species Danio aesculapii. Next base: position 49,143,051 of record NC_079446.1, on the reverse strand, counting down.
ATCCTCCAGGCCCACAGCACTGCGCATGACCACAGCACACACACACTCGTAAAAATACTGGGTTTATGTAAACCAACATGGAGTCAAATATGAAAACAGTTGAATTTGTCCATATTTTAACCAATGTTGGGTTAAGACGACCCATTATTTTTTAAAGCAGACACTCGCAGCTGACCCGACTCAGATTATGACCACAGCAGACAAACACAAACACACATTCAGAGGGGGAAATGAGTATTGAACATGTCACCATTTCTCTTAGAAGGCATATTTCTAAAGGTACTGTTGACTTGATGTTGATTTCAACCAGAGAAAAGCATATATGCCAAGAAAACAAATCTGATTAGTTTACAAATAAAGTTCTGTGTAATAAAATGAAATTATGCAGGGAAAAAGTATTAAACAGATGAAGAAAGGAAGGTGTAGTTCGGCAGGGAAGACCAGACAGCAGCTGAAATCTTTTAGGAGTTCTTCAGCAACCCTCTGCCCTTCCTCAGAGTAGATGAATATCAGCTGCTTCAGTCCAACATCTACATTAGCAGGAGGATGAAGATCAAACCAGGGTGGATATTTCAGCAAGACAATGATCTAAAACCCAGTCAAGGAGACTCTCGGATTCTTTCAGAGAAAGAAAATCAAGCTGTAGAATGGCCTAGCCAATCACCTGATCCGAATCCAATAGAGAATAAAGAATAAAGCTCAGATTTGATAGAAGAAACCCACAGAACCATCAAGATTTCGACACTCTGTTGGAGTCAGTAAGAAACTCACACCTGAGCAATCCATGTGCCTTCATTCTCCATATGAGAGGCGTCTTTAAGCTGCAGCACCAAAAAAACTTTCATATAAAGTATTAAATACATTTCAGTAGTTCAGCGCTTTCTCCTTCTGTCATTGCATTGTGATTACACACAACTCATTTTCCAGGTTTGTTTTGTTTTATTGTTTGTATTGTTTGGGTTTTTTACCAAAATCTGCTTCAATTCCATGTCAACAGCTCCTTTAGAAATATTATTCCCAGGAAAAAACATGACAATGTGTTCAATGCTTATTTCCCCCACTGAATACACACACACACACACACCGGAACACACCAAACTGATGGCAAAGAACTAGCACAGATAAAAACCAACTGTGTTGTCAACTCGTGTCAAGTCCTGTCTGGACCAAAAAGCTAAGCGTGCGGTAAACACACCAAATTGACAGCAGTGGGCTGAAAAGAGTGTGTATTCTGTGAACGTGTGACAGGACGTCTTTCCACAACTGCAGGGGGCAGTAATAGGTGTTCTCATTCCACAAAGCCTACCGGAACATGAGATGCACATTCAAAGTGTAAATACAGTAGAGTTAGTACCATTTTTACAGTATTTGTCCTTCACCATGGAGGAATCTGCTTGCGCAAAATAGGCATGGGACGATAACCGTGTTCAAGGTATACCGCGGTTTGGAAAAGTCAAGGTTTTAAAACAGTCAAAAATTTCTGCTATACCGTTCGTAAGGTATAAGTTAGATTTTTTTATTTACTTTTTTTGTTGTTGTTTTTTTAGGACAACAGAATCTCCAGCAGAAAACATATCCAAAGATGCTTTTTTAAAATAAATAAATAAATAAATAAAAATCTGTTTTTGAAACAAATGAAGACAGAAGTAGTCAATAATTCATTTGTTTACTGCTCCAAAATATTTTAAAAGTCTCCCAAACTAAAATATATTGTGTTCAAAGGGGAAAAAATGTTTTTATTTTTACCCAGACATTTATAAAGAACTTATTTTAGAGCAGTAATCACAATAACATGATACCGTAAAACCGTGACATTCATCTCCAAGGTTATCATACTGTCAAAATCTTATACCGGCCTATGCCTAGTGCAAATGTTTGATAATCTGATAATCCATATTGATTGCAAATCCTGGAGAAATGTAGTGAAAACACCACCGTCCTCTTTGTGTTCCTTCTTGGCTTCAATTGTTTACTTGGTTTCGTCACTACAGTTTTTGAGCTCTGATTCGTTGCTGATTAACCAATCAGAGTTTTCTTATTTGATCCTAATTCTACACGTTGATTCGGGCCAAACTGATCCAATGTGAGGATGAGACCACGTGTAGATCACACCAAACACACTAGCTGGAATAATGCTGACCAACACTCGGCTTGGTATGTCCCTGCCTTAACACACACACACAGACTGGCTCAGATCATGACTACAAATACACACACGCAGACATCCAGCTCAGATTATGACCATGGCAGACAACTACACACACACACACACACACACAATGACCAACTCAGATTATGACCACAGCAATCTAACAAACACACTCACAACTAGAACAGATCACTACTACAGAGACACATACACACAAACAATCCTGACTACAGCAGACAAATGCGCACACACACACACACACACACACACACACACACACAACCGACTCAGATTATGACCAAAGCAAACAAACACACACATGGACATCCAGCTCAGATCATCAAGACAGCAAACAAACACACACTCAGAGTACAGCCGACAAATGCACACGCGCACACACACACAGACCACAGACTCAAATTATGACCTCAGCAGTATATATACACACACAAACACACACACACACACACAAATAGACATCCAGCTCAGATCATCAACACAGCAGACAAAAACACACAGGTAGATGACCAGAAATCAGACCATAAACACTACTCGCACACACACACAATACACACATGTGGAGGAACAGCTCAGGACATGAACACTGCACACACAGAGAGAATCAGCTCAGACCATGAACACTGCAGACACAAAGACACAGATGTCCAGCTTAGGTCATGACCACTGCAGACACACACACACACACACACACACACACACACAGAGGACCGGCTCAGATCATGACCACTGCAGACACACACACACACACACACAGGACCGGCTCAGATCATGACCACTGAAACCACATACACACAAATACGCAGAGGCCTGGAACACAAACACTGCAGACACAAACACACACACTCAAATGTCCAGCTCAGATCATGACCACTGCACACACACACACACACACATGCTCAGATGATGAGTCAGCAGCAGAAACACACATGTCAGGCAGCAGCAGCTCTGGGTCTGTGTCCTGCGTCTCCATTCTGGAGCTGCTCATCCGCTTTATGACAGAGAGGACCGACGCACTGATGCAGTGCTGAGAACAGGCTCGTCATTCACTGCACGAGCCAATCACAGAGCCCAGATTTACATCAGCCCCGCCAACACTGTAAATAAGCCATGAAAATGCTGAACACACATTTCAGCGTCACTGAAGAGCTACACTGCACCAAACACGCACACACACACACATCCTAAAATAAACAGCTCCAGTGTAACTGTAAACAGCAGTTTATCAATCAATAATCAGCACACTGACGTCACCGGCTGACTGATTCTCAAGATCATTCAGATTACAGATGATTTTATTTTGATTCAGATTTAATTTTTTAATTTAACATGACTCCTAACATTAGTGGTTGTTTCACATTAAAGAAAAATAAAGTATGAATTTAAGATTTATGTATTAGAATTAGGGCTGCGCTCTATTGGAAAAAACTGCCATTGCAATATTTAGCTTTTCTGCGATATATATTATTTGCACTATTAGAGAAGAGTTCATAATTTGACATTGAGATGATTTTATTTACTGTAGTGCATCAGCATTAAATGTACAAAATTACACAATTATAAATATACAAAAAACTAAACACATAAATAGTTTTAATGATAAAACTTCATAATAATTTTAAATGTATTAAAAAATATAATTATTATTTTATTATTATTTATTGATTATTTTACTATTATTGTAAAAACTTTGTTAATATATAATTATTTATCGAAATTTAAAATTAATTACAAAACTTAGTAATATATTGTGCAGCCCTAGTTTTAATTATGAAACTATACACACACACACACACACACAACATATAATTAATTGTTGCACAGATGAAAACAACAGAATAAAAAGAAAAATGAAATAACCAGCGCTTCATGGTGTTTGCAGGAGTTTAACAGTATTGAGGAACAGAAATTCAACAATGAAATGTAAATTAACACTATAGTAGGGCTGAACAATATCTCGTTTGAGCATCGATTTCACAATATGCGTGTCCATAATAGTCACATCGCAGGATTAGATGGTTCCTAAAATAAAATATATTGTGTTTATAATATTGTATACAATGATCACCCTATTATTTCACATCTGATTGTTAAATGTTTGTATTTCTGTTAGATTTCACAGAAAACCAAAAAGCACTGTTTATTTAACTTGTTTTGCTCTGTCGTATTTATATATTATTGTAATTTATTTTAATTTATGAAGATGCACTGCATTGAAAAATACATGCATATTTGTTGAAACCTTCGCAAATAGAGCTATTCAAATCATCTGCTGAAATTATATTCATATCGTAACATATCTTAGCAAAACTAAATAATCGCAATGTCAGATTTTTCTAATATCGTGCAGCCCTACTCTCTAGTCTACTTAAATTAGCTTCTTAATCTTGGTTAAAGTGGCAATCTTTATAATTTCATGCGCAAATGGTTTAAATTCATTGGAAATTGCTTGATGTTCTGCGACTATTGCAGATTTGCACACTGCAATATCAATGCTGAAAGCATTGTGCAGCCCTAATTAGATTAATACAAATATTTCATGCTGACATTAGCAAACATTAACATTAATACATACTGTAACAAATGATTGCTCAGAAACTTGCAAAACTTTCTCGTAAAACTTCATAAACCTAACAATATGATGCACATTCGTCTGTCATATACAATTACATTAAATACATATTGCTCAAATACATTTTAATTTCCTAATCTAGAGCATTTCATGGTTTAAAACATACATTGTATTTACATGTAGGTAAATATATGATTCAAATGTGGCTGGATGTGAAACATGATATGATAAGAATAAACAGGGTAATTTAAGATGATAAACATGGTAATTGTGCATTATCATACACACATTCAAGTTTGTTCCTATTCTATATCAGAAGTCCTGCTTGTTATATTTATTTATTATTGCCATTCATCACTAAATGTATTAGATGAAGGTTTTTTTGTTTTATGAGCCAGTTTAACGCGGCACAAGTGTGTTCATATAGGGTTAGGTACTCTAGAAGATTAGAAACAATCAGGGAACTGCTAAAAAAATAAAGAAATTCAAGCAGATTTGAGCACCGTAAAACAGAGAATTCTTCATTCACTCTGCATGTCAATCACAGACTGCAGATCACCACCGGCAGATGGAGCTCTGACTCTCTTTTAGATGATACAGCAACACAGCTAACAAGAGCCAATTACAAACAAGCAGCAGATCACATGACTCAAACCTCAGCCAATAAGAGGACATCATGACTCCTCAACTGAGCTCATTCATCACTCTGTTTATTTCTGGACTGAGTTTGTTTTAAGCATCCAACAATGCTGTAATTAATTTAACCTGAACCGAGTACCTACAGTGTTCTTATATCTTTTGCAAAATTTAAGCACTTTCCTGGTGCACTACATACATAAATACATATATACATCATATTATATCAGATTTTATCCGCTAATAGTACTCTATATATACTGCATACTATATATAAAATGCAATATAGTATAAAATCAAAAGAAAATGCATGTTTTTCTCACATCTTAAATGTGAATCTTTCATCTAAAATGTATATTTGATTTAATTTCATGCATTGTTTACTCATGAAGTGGTTATCTCCATGCATTTTCCATGCTAAAAACAACAACAACCTGATCATGCTACAGGCACAGACTCCAGAGTTTTCAATTTATACACAAGCAAAATAATAATAATAATAATAATAATAATAATAATAATAATAAATTTTACTGTATTATTGCCTATCAAGTATTATTAATTATTATGAAAGCAATACAATTCAAAACATTCAAGTTGAAGCACTTTATCCAAAATCTAAGCGCTGTTCAAATCTAAAAAACACTAAAATTACACTATTTTTAAGGATTTCCAGCACCCGTATAAGTATGGCAAATGACATACACATATTCATCACATTATATCGGATCGTTAATAGTATTGTACAGCAATTAAATGATTTTTTTATGTTTTTCCCCAAGCCCAGAATTAAATTACTGTCATTTACCCTCTTAAATGTATTTTACTCGCATCTTAAATGTCAATCTTTCATCTTAAATTTATATTTGGTTTAATTTCCTGCATTGTTCAGTTATGAAGTGGTAAATTACCATGCATTTTGTCTTCTCCCACTGTTTAATTAAACAGCGCAAATAAAAGTATAATAAAACAGCCAGATCACACTTTCATTTTATGCAAAAACAATAAATAAATGATTATTATTACCTATTTATTAGAGTTGTAACGGATCATGGTTGATCTTTATTTTACTTTACTACGTTTGTACCAATCTCAGAGAGATCGCCTCTCGCACCATTCAAATCACATGTATGAAAGCATTTAGGCTTTCCTGTAAAATATAATGATGACAGAAGACGTTGTGGTGGGTTATTCGGGAAGTAGTGGGTTTCTTAGGTTACTAAAGGAGTTTTCTGTCACTACTTGTTTAGCCTGCATTAAAGCATTCAGTCTAAGCTGCACAATTAATCATTTAAAGGTCATTAAAAGAATTTAATAAATAATAAATGTACAATTTATTTTTATTCAGCTGATTATTTATTCATTTTTTAAATAAAGTTACAGGAACTAAGTTCTGTTTGTTAAAAGCAAAAGTTTCTTGCAGTACTGTTTCTGTAATAAATGTAACACAAACTACACTTGTCTTCTGCCCTTTTTGGCTAATCCAAAAAATGGCCCAATCCGTGACTAAAAAACCATAATGTGATCTAAACCATGAGATTTCTGATCCGTTAAACTTAATGTTTAGTAGGATAAATTATAAAAGCAAAACTCTTTAATCATTTCAGCAGTTTTAAGCACTTTATCCAAAATCTAACCACTCTTCAAACTTTACACATTAAACTAAAATTCCACCGTATGAATACTGTGCCTATGAAACTGTATTGTGTAGATAACGCGTGGTTTCAAAAGCAGCAGACAGAAGCACAGTGGCTCTCTAGAGATGCACAGATTCAGGAGTGTGTGAATGAAGTGATGAATACTCACGTTGAATTTGGGAGCAATGTGTCCGCTGCTGCTGTAGGTCTCTCTGAAGCAGTCGCTGAACGGCAACAGGAGACCCATAGCCAGAATCTTGGAGCAGAGTTTTTCAGCCTCCTCCGGCTCACTGGAGTCCTGCTGCTGGAAGAAGCGCTCCAACAGCGTCCGGCCTGAGAAAACACACACACACCAATCACTTACTAATAACACCTAAATTCGGCATGTGCAAACAAACGTTTAATCTTTATTAAGCCAGCCCAAGCGCTTCCGGTAAACTGTCATGCCATTACAAAATCTCTGCGTTTAAGATCTGATTTCTTTAAAAATCGGTGATCAGTGCCTGATTGATATACGATATAAAGTGGGTCTCAGACTGAACAAGAAGCACTGAATTAAATGACAAATATGGACATTTATTTTACCACAGTATTTTCAAAGGAGTTTCTGAGCTAGCCTGCTGCTATTGATGATGCTTGCATTTACATGGTCTTTCATCTTGTTTTAAGCTTGAACAACTAAATGAATGCTTAAGTCTATATAACTGATTGTATTTTAATTATATTACAACATCGATGCTCTGAAAGGAACTGTATGAAAGTGAAAATTGGCAAAGTTTTCACTGGAAGTTTATTGTTTGCTGAAAAACACAAGCTGTGCATATACCCCATCATAATAACAATAACAATAATCATAACAACATTAATAAAAGTAAATTATAAATGTAACAGAAAGAAAATATTTGTTGATAATGACATTTTTTACAATTTAACTTTGATGTTTTATGAATAAATATATATTTGAGACACATTTTAAAAATTAAAATGGAAAAACCAAATAACAAAACTACTAAAACTGTATAATAAAAACAACATCAACAACAAACAACTAATTCACTTTAAAACAGTTTAAATACTACAAAATCATTAAAGACAGCATCTTGCTCTGTGAATATTTCTGTCAAACCAATTTATGTAATGCAATACATGTGGATGTTTTGCCAATAAATTTTTGCCAAATGACTTTTGCACAATAAACTTTTTTGCAGCAGTCGCACTTTCCCAGACTAAATATTTGATAACTGTTGACAAATTGTTCGAAATGGCAAAAAAGAAAACTAAACAAATTAGGAAAACTAAAAAGTCTGTCACTAGCTAACAAAACACACTTATGTCAAATCAAACTGATAAGACCTTTTTCTAAATCAATAAGAAATGACCTTTACATAATATAAACTGGCATATTAACTGGAATTAAACATGCAGTAGAGCTGCACGAACCTGCCAAAAATGTGAATCACGTTTTTTTTTTTGTTTTTTTTTGCTTAAAATCAAGATTCTCACGATTCTGTAAATGTAAAATAAAGGTTAACATGATTAGCCTATTATTATTGTTAATTCTCAAACATATGGTTAAACAACACTAATAATATTAGGCCTGTGTGTAGGTCTACTGTTGTTTAACATGCTCAATTTTGTACAGTCATTATGGTGGACTTGAACAGACTTGTCCTGTTTGTTAATTCACAGTAAAATGAGGACATCAGAATATAACTATTGATAATTATAAAGGTGATTTATTATGTTTAAGACATGTGCTCGTCATCTGTTATTGACAACATTATTAGCCCATTTGTTTTCACTGGTAAAATCTGAATTTTGTCATTATCAGATTCCTTCTTGCATTATATTCAACATTATATACAGGCTAGGGTTGTTATACTGACACAGTGAACATTTATTTTCATGCACAACACTTTGTGTTCGCTATGAAAGAAAACAACTTATCAAATGCTTGTCCTAATCATAACTGTAAAATGAGATATGATCATTTATATGATGTGCGCACAGGTTTCACTTTCACTTTCTAGTGCGGCTTACGGTCACTGTGAGAAAAAACACACACATGCAAATCAAAGCTCCCGCACGGGCCTCAAACGATCGCTCTGTGCACTTCATTACCTGTTATTCACAGCCTATGCAGGTTGTGTTCACTAAAGTAGACGTCATGCGTGCACGCAGGCGTTCTCTGTAGTAAACAAACAGCTGGTGGTCAGCTCACGTGTGATTTCGCGGCCACGAAAACATCATTACATGTGAACACAAATGTCATTTCTGGGTGAATTATACCTTATAAGTACAGTATGTGACACTTTTAACACCATTTGAAGGTGTCCATGTTGCTGTGAAAACTTGTGTGTCCGCCTTTACCCTTCTCTCCTGATCTTGAAACTATAACTAGCTGAATCGTAGAAAAGCTGAATTAAGATCGTATCTAGGGTGGAAATCCAGATCGTGATCTTTTTTTTGATTAATTGTGCAGCCCTAACATGCACTGTAAAGTCATGTGACATGCAACATTCATTACTCAAGTTTTCTGTTGCATCACCTTTTCATGCTACGAAAAAAAAATAGCAAAAACAGTATACAGTGTGTGGAAGTAAAACATACACACTGAGAATTGTGCAGATCAATAGTGTGTTTACCAAACAACCCATGCATTTAAAGTGCATATATGGATTTGATACAGCCAGCTATTTTGATTAGTTCCTGAGAAATAATGAGTGTGTGTGTCTCCATGTTTTGGTTTAGAACTGTTCTTGAGAATGAGTCACTGCTGCAGTGCTTTAACTGTCTCAGTTACACACCGAATCCACTCACTGTCAACACACACAGCTCTATGAATAATTCTATCAAAATATACACAAAATCAAACGCTTCCAGCTCACTTTAAAGGGGACCTATTATATATAAATATAATTACATATATTACATACAAGTCTCTGATGTCGCTAGAGTGCGTGTATGGGAAGTTGCTGCTCAAAATACCTCACAAATGTTTTCTAACTTTCTGAAACTGACCCTTTTAGGCTTTGATTTAAATTGTGCGTTTTGGTGACTGTCGCTTTAAATTCAAATGACATTGTGCTCTTTTAAATAAGGCGGAGCTGTCGGCGCCAATAGCCTTGTGGTTAGTGCGTCGACACATGGCACTGAGGTGTTCACGGCGACCCAACTCGATTCCCAGCTCGAGGTCCTTTGCCGACCCTTCCCCCATCTCTGCTCCCCATACTTTCCTGTATCTAAATCTCCACTGTCCTATCATAATAAAGGTGAAAACCCCTAAGAAAACAAACAAACATAAAAAAATAAATAAAAATAAGGTGGAGCTACAAAAGTCTAACACCATCTGTGTGAATAAGTGAAAGTGTGTGCTTTAGTGTGAGAGAATGCTTCTATCAGTCTATAGCAGGGGTCACCAAACTTGTTCCTGGAGGGCCGGTGTCCTGCAGATTTTAGCTCCAACCCTAATCAAACACACCTGAACAAGCTAATCAAGGTGTTACTAGGTATACTTAAAACATCCAGGCAGGTGTGTTGAGGCAAGTTGGAGCTAAACCCTGCAGGGACACCGGCCCTCCAGGACTGAGATTGGTGACCCCTGGTCTATAGCAGTGGTAGGAAACCTTTGGCTCGCGAGCCACATCTGGCTCTTTGACCAAATATACATGGCTCTCCAGCTGTCTCCCTTCAATAATAATTTTCAAACAGTTGAAAAAATTATAACCATCACTAGAAGTCAGTTTTCGATTGAAAATACAATTATAAATCCCTTTTAAATGTGCGGGACTATGGATAAAGATTTGTGACACTAATAAAGTGCAAACATCTTGCATTTATATGGTAATCTTCTCATATTTGTAAGTTCAAACAACATCCATGAGTGGTGATGGCGAGAAGAAAAACATTCTATGAATTGTCCTCTTTTTCATTCAGGGACTTGCTCTACATGTGATGCTTCATATTTGTTTATTTTTGAGTTGTGCATGGACATAAATAAAGTTTTTGTTTAAACCTGTATTATTTATAGTAGTAATCTATCGTCTTGACCATGTCTACATGCCTCAATGCATTGAGTTGCTGCCATGTGATAGGCTGATTACAAATTTGCGTTAAGGCAGAAAGCCTTTCCTAACCCAGAGAGCAGTGTGTACAGAGGTGGTCAATAGCCCCTCTGCTCCAGGGGACTGGCCACTGGCATCAAATACTGATTATAAATTGACTAATGATACAGTAGGATAGAAACAGGAGTTGAACATGATTATGAAAGAGAATAATTAATATTACTTGTATTAATGGGCATCTGCCGTGTAAAACATATACTGGATAAGTTGGTGGTTCATTCCGTCGTGGCGACCCTGGATTAATAAAGGGACTAAGCTGAAAAGAAAATGAATGAACGAACAAATTAATGTATAATTTATTAGTATAAGTATAAGTGTGAGACACTTAATAATCTTGAACATTTTTAAAGATTCAATAATAATAAATAATAATAATAATAATAAAGCAAATTATCAAAATATGCATGAACTAAATTGAAAACGAGGATAAAAAGGAAAAATTGAATCCCTGCTTCTGTAACAGCACAGCTTTCTCTTTCAGTCTGTAAAACATGCTCACACTTTCGCTATGAAGACACTGATGCACTGTGATCTCTTTTGCGTATAGAGGTCTGTGACAGTAGTTTTTCACTGTGCTGACAGTTTATGTGCATCTTATTCATTGTTCTGCAAGTGTAAGCGAGTTTTTGCAGTTTGTTTATCTGGCGCACTTCACCGCTGTCATTTCAGTCCGCCGCACCACCTCCTGCTCACTGGTAATGTGCAGGTAAAGCAAGTTTGCGCCAGTAAACAGCGCCCCCTCTGTTCAAAACATTTATCGCGTTTTGTTCAACTTTTCTACCGGTTTGAATCATCACGTTTCAATCGATTTCCAACTGGCTAACGGTGAATCGTTACACCCCTAATAATCAAAACTAATTATTTAGCATTATAATGATCACATTTTGTCACATGATCACAGACCTTAAATAAATATAATATTTTTTAAGAAAACAGTCAGACAGCAGTTCACAGCGTTTACTATGATTTGACAGTGCATTTTAACCCTATTGGCCGATTGCACAACAACAAGAGCACATCGAACACTAGCAAA